>NW_023260545.1:67508-74871 GCF_013100865.1 Trachemys scripta elegans
CTCCAGGAACTGCTCACAGCCACGCTCCCCCTTCCTCTGGATCTTTATCAGCAGCCTTCGGATCCTCTCCCTGGGCTCCGAGAGCTTCTCCAAGGCCTCGAACTCCTCCTCGGTGACTATCCCGAGCGAGGCCACTTCGTCCAAGACGGGGTCGGGGGTGGTTAGAAGGAGGGCGATGAGTCGCTCCCGTCCCCGGCGGATCGTCTCAAAGGCCATTGGGCCCGGCTCCCCGGGGCTGGGCGAGGCATTTGGAGAGAAACAACTTCAGATTGTGTTTGTAATTCCCGAAAAACCACACACAACTCATCCACTGCAGCACAGCGCCCCCTAGCACCACACGGGGGTATTGGGGCCAGCCCTGACTGCCAGGGGAGAGCGCCCCCTACTGACCCCCTGCCCTGCTCCCTGCCGCACAGCGCCCCCTAGCGCCGCACTGGGGCCGGCACTGACTGCCAGGGGAGAGCGCCCCCTACTAAGCCCCGCCCCCACTCCCTGCAGCACAGCGCCCCCTAGCGCCGCACTGGGGTGTCCATAGGGTAACGGGGGGCGGGGGGCAGGGTGAGGAGGGTCCCATGCAGGAGTGGGCTGGTTTGGGACTTTTCCAAGACGCTCCCTGGACGCTCCTCCTCCCCCCGGGTTCCTTGGCCCCGCTCCAGCCCCAGAGCCCGCACCCCAGCGGGCACTGCTGGCGGGAGCTCGCAGCCCAGGGGAAGTGGCGGCTCCTTCTCTCCAGCAGCTGAGCGGCGCACCCGCCCGGCGAGCTTTCTTTGTTTAGACCGCGCCAAGGAAACGAAAGTGAAACCGGAACTGGGCGCAGGCCGGGGCCGCTGATTTGTCCGGCTCCTCCGGCCACTGCCAGCCCCCTGAGCTGAGCCCTCCCCCTCCAGCAGGGCGGGGGTCCCCTCTCCGGTGGAGTTTAACCCTGCAGTGGGATTGGGATCCTATGGGTCCCCCAGGACCTGCTGTCATATTAGCAGGAGCAGGTGGAGTCAGTGTATTGGGTTGATCAGGTGGAGAAAAAAGAAAAAAAAACCACCCAGACTGTGGGAATTTGCTGGGAGATACTACATCTTAATTTACCCAAAGTAGCCCATCTTTTCATGTGTTCCTATATTTATACCTGCCTACTGTCATTTTCACTCCATGCGTCCCATGAAGTGGTTTCCAGCCCATGAAAGCTGATGCCCAAATAAATTTGTTAGTCTCTCTAAGATGCCACAAGGACTCCTTGTTTTTCCTTGTTGGGAAGTTGCTACTTAGTTTCTTTGAGCTTGGCTTTCCCATACATATTTCTCTCTCTCACGCTGTCCGGATCTGGGGTAGTGCGCGGGCTCAAGTCAGATCAGAGAATCACATTCCCAGATTTTGTTGCTCAAATACAGGTGTAAAAACAACGAGGAGTCCTGTGGCACCTTAGAGACTAACACGTTTATTTGGGCATAAGCTTTCGTGGGTTATAGACAACTTCATCAGAGGCACAGGTGTGGCAGTTTGCACGCAGTTTTGTGAGCAGTTTTTCCACCCAATGGTTTTCAAAAAGCATGAATGACCCCGACATACGCTTAACTGGCCTGGGAAGTTTCAAAGTCCTAAAAAGGGTGCTGAAGCAGGTTAAAAATAATCCAGTTTTTTTTAAACAACTTACTTTTTATAACCATTAAAAACCCATCTGCACCTTTTATGGCAAAATTGTGGTGCAATTTGGTTCACATTCCGTGTGAACTACACCTGACAGCCGTGTGTCACAAACAGAATTTCAGCAACGTAAAGCAAGTTTTCCCCTATTTTAAAAATAAAGCTTTTAATACTTACATTTAAGCAAGGGATAGAAAAGAGATTTGATGTCTATTCCAACAGGACTTAAAGTAGTGTTTTACATGGTTTAAGCAAAATTTGTTTTATTCTTTTAGTGGTAAAAATTGTGTCTGAATTGTGTTTATAATATATTATCTTTCTTTCTTTCTTTCTTTCTTTCTTTCTTTCTTTCTTTCTTTCTTTCTTTCTTTCTTTCTTTCTTTCTTTCAGCATGGGGAAATCTGTCTCTCTTGCAGGATTTGCCCGATGTCAGGTTTTTGCGGGTGAGAGCAGGATACAAATGCAGGGAACAGTGCGGCAGTGCGATCGGGTTGCCAACTCGGTCGGACCATTGCCACAAATAGTGTCCGGTCCGAGTTGGCAACCCTCGAGTGGGTGTGAGTATTACAGGGAGAGATTGAAAAAATAGTCCTGCTCAGGGCTCTAGTGGGGTCCCCTCCAGCCTGGTAGAACATCTGCTTCAGCCAAACACCCGTTCCTGGGCTCAAGATAGGGGGAGCCAGGGGAATCCTCTGCCCTGGGCTATGGGATGGAGCAGAGGAGATGAACTAGTGCCCTGTTCTTGTTGCAGGCGACTGTGCAGTGCCTGGCCTGGCGGGGACCCTGATCACGGCTGGGGTCTCCATGCTACCCTAATAAAATATTACTGGCACTCATGATTTCAAGCATCCTCCTTGGGCTGCAGAATTAAATTGGGTTGAATTACGGGACTGAATCCGCCCCCCGCCCCATCCCTGTAGCAGTTCCCCTCCCCCAGTGGGTCCACTTCCACCCCCACTAACATGATCAGGTGGGGAATAGTGACAACTGCTATTGTTACATGTCATCATTAGACTCCAGAGTCAGCAGGAGGGAACATGATAGATATGACGCTTCCCTGTGTCAGCTCCCAATTGCCCCCCACCCCACATGGGCACCACTCCCCACCCTGTTCACTCACCCCTCTGCTGAAACCACCAGCAATGAGAGGGTAAAAACTGACATTTAAAGGGTTATCATTAGGCTTCAGAATCAACAGGCATTAAACTATAGACATGAATCCTTGTTCGGTCTCTCTATGTCCACTCCCAATTGTCCCACCCCACATGGGTATCACCCCCATCCCCTTCTCTTGCCTCATCCACCCAAACAATCAGTAGGTCAAGGTACACTGATGTGCCAGCAAGTGACATCATTAGTTTCAAGTGTGACCGAGCCCATGGAGACAAATGCAGCCAGTTCTCGCTGCTCAGATCTGTTGTGTCAGGCTCTCTGTAGACGCTGGTGCGTGTCACACCGGTTGGATGGCTTTCTTTGCAGCCATGAGGGCTAGAGGATTAATTTGTGAAATGAAGGCTGAGGTGCTGCAGGGTCTACTTATTCCACACCACTCTCAGAGACACATCAGCCAGGTTGAGTGTTGGAGAACAGAGGAATGCTATTGTGTCTATGGCCTGGGGAGGGATTCCAGGACTCCTGGGTTCACCTCCCAGAACCTTGTGTGACCGTGGGCAAATCACTCAATCATGCTGTGCCTCAGTTTCCCTTCCTCACCCTCGGTTTGTCTTGTCTGTTTGGACTGTGAGTTATGAGGGTGAGGGACTGGCTCCTACAGAGCTCAGGGCCCCCATTGTAGGTGTGCTGATCTCAGTGGGCCTGGAGAAAATGCAGAGTGACCCATCTGACGCTAGTGGAGTAAGGCTGGGTTCTGGTATCAGTGAACCTAACGAGCCGTGTCTTTCTTGCCAACAGTGACTGAGGAATTTGCCCCTCACACTCCACTTTCAATCACCGAGCTGTTAGTCAGGAATCCTGCGCTTGCCCTTCTAGCTGCTTCTCCGCTGTCTGGCATCGCAATGCCCGTCCCCTCCTGACATCATGGGAGGGGATGTGCTTTGTAGGGAAACGGAGGTGCAAATGGGAAATGTGTGGCTCTCCCCTCACCTGGCTGGCTCATTACAGCGTCTCAGCTGACAAATGATTGGCTGGTTTGGCAGTTTTCCATGCCCCCACCTGTACACATACAGACACACACATGGACTCTGCCAATTTGTACGGCTCATTTATTAAATATAATGAAAGCCTGAATAGATCTCTGTGCATTCGAATCTGCGCTAACCCTCTAGACCTCACTCCCCTCCCAGAGCTGGAGATGGAAGCCAGGAATCCTGGCTCCCAGCCCCCTCTGCTCTAACCCACTAACCTTAAATACTCAAAGAAAATACTATCTTTAAATACCCAGGTAGCCTGTGGAACTCATTGGCACAGGATGTGAGTCAGGATTCGGAATAGGATCTTTCTATAGAGAATGGAAGAGCCAGAGTTATACTCCTAAGGGTTTAAAACAAATATGTTTGGAAGGAGTGTAAATGTCATGCTTCAGGGCTTAAACTGCCCTCTGATTAATGAGGGTCAGGAGGAAAGTGCCCCCAGGAGGGCAGGTTATTCCAGAGTTGGCCACAGTGTAAGACTGGATACCAGGCTAGATGGGCCCACTGGTCTGACCTGGGGTGGCAGGGAGGGGGCAGGATACTGGGCTAGATGGGCTGATGGGTGTGATTCAGGGTGGCAGGGAGGGGGCGGGATACTAGGTTACATCGGCCCATGGGTCTGACTGTGATCTGGGGTGGCAGGGATGGGGTGGGATATTGGGTTAGATGGGCCCATTCTCAATGATCCGATCTGGGAAGGGGAGCAGGGTTAGGGTTAGCAAAGGGGTTACCTTAGGGTTAGGGGAAGGGAGCTGGGATCATGTTAGAGCAGGGTTTAGGGGTAGAGTAATGGAGTCAGGTTAGGGTTAGAATAGGGAGCAGGGCCGGGAAGCCGGTTGGACAATCAGAGCTGCTTTGGGGGCAACATTTTACATGGCCAGCGGAGAGATAGCTGTAACCAGCGCTCGGGGCTCACCGTGTTTTTATGGTTGGATCCCTGCTGACCTAGTGGTGGAACCATCCGCCACTGTTCAGGCCCTGGGCTGGGACCTGGTGGAGTAGGGTGGGCCTGGATTCCCCTACATCTTGCAGCCGCCCCACTCCTGGGGTGGCAGTTTCCTCATCTTAGGCCAGGAGGCCAGTGTTTGTCTAACATCTGCCAGAGTCAGGGTGTCAGACTGTTTATTACTCCACAAAGCCTGAGGGCCTGAGCCCCTAGATTCTATGGGGCTCTGCTCTGCTTGAAGGCCTGAGCCCCTTGACTGTTGGTTGTTTCTGAGCTCTACCTAGGGGGCCAGGGCTAATTCTCCCCTTGTCTTGTCAGGGGCCCAAGAGCGAGGAGACGTAGCCTTCCTCCAAGACTGATGCTCCTACAACTGGTAACCTACATGCACTGAAAAAAATGCCCCAGATGGTGGCATGGGGGATACCGGGAAGCCTACCCAAAATGCACCATATCTTCTGCAGACACAGCCTCTTGGGTGGCCCTGACAAAGGCAGCCAAGCAATGTCAGGTAGCGCCTGTCAGCTGCCAAAAGACCTGACAGCGAAAGATTCAAGGGTAGGCAAGACATGTAGTTCTGGTGTTCAACAGGAGAGTGGCTTCTATCTTCAGTGACAACTGCATTCCAATATCCTGTGAAAATCATGACCCGGAAAATGCAGCCCTTTAAGGAACAGCAAGGATTTCATTAGTAAGAGAAAGATAAGTTAGATAGAAGTAACCGATTTCTTTGTAAACCATTTTCCAGCCATCAATGTTCACCTCCTGTCCCGTTCCTGGCAGCACAGCGCCCCCTAGAACCACACTGGGGCACTGGGGCCAGCACTGATGGCCAAGGGAGAGCACCCCCTACCCTGCTGTCTGCAGCATAATGCCTCCTAGTGCCAGACTGGGGCATTGGGATCAGTGCTTAACATCAGAGGACAGCACCCCCTACCGAGCCCCCCAGGGCATTTCCTGCAGCACACTGCCCTCTACTGCCATGCATCCCAATCCCCGCCCCTCTGTACTAGCTGGTCCGATATATGAGCTGTAGATGGAAGAAGCTGCATATCCCCTCCAGGATTCATTATTGGGGATATATTCTTAACCAGCTGTGCACTATTAATACCCCATAATAAACCTGCCCATCTTCTTGTATCCCTTTCCTACCCACCCCACTCTGTCCCTGAAAGAAACGCTTCTCTTGACTGGCATTAGCCACATTACACTGGATTCCCCATTGCGGCAAATTCATCCAGCTGTCTAGCTTCCCTGTCTTGTCACACCTCTCTCCCCTCCCGCCCAGTGCCCCCCCAGTGTTCTCAAATATGTATTGCACCCGCTCATTTCTAATCTGCTCCATCTTGGTCCAGCCCAGTGGGGTTAGAAGAATGACAAGGCTTCCCGTCTACAAACTTCCTTTCAGAAATATTTATTGAGGCAGAGAGACACATTTGCAAAGAGCCAGAGATCTGGAAGCCTCCCAGAAGCAAATCATTTTGTGGTGGAGCTGCAAAGCTGCCTGGTAGTTTTCCATGCTGGAGATATTTAACTTGCAGTCAGTAGGGTTCAGAGTTAACAATCCGCATTCACCAGTTTGCTGCACCATGGCACTATTAATCTTGGCTTTCAGCAGATGCAGGTAGGTGTGAGCCTGGAAGACACTTTAATCCCAGAGCTAGGGGGATTTGTCCTTTCCAATGTGACCCCAATGCAGGGCCATCTCCTGGACTCTGCTAACAAGCTGAATCAATAGCCCTGTGGAATGTTCTCCTGGGTGTTAACTGTGAAGGCTACCAATTGCCAATGTTATATTAGCATTAGATGCACTGGATACATATATTGGTTGCTTGCTTGAATATGTTGGAAGCACTGAATACAATGATTGGTTGATTGACTGGCTGGAGATGTTGGATGTAGGGGATACATACATTAGTTGATTAGATGGATTGCTTGGATGACCTTGATACATTCATTGGTTAATTGGTTTGAAGGATACATTGGATGTATTGGATACAGACTCTGGATAGTTGATTTCTTGGCTGATTGGTTGGAGAGATTTTCTGGATGTTCTGGATAGATAGATTGGTTGGTTTGTTGGGTGGGCGGGTGGTTGGTTCAATGGCTGGATGGATTGATGGATAGCTTGGATGCACTGGATACATACATTAGTGGGTTGGTTGGTTTGTTGGTTGGTTGGGTTGGTTCGATGGATGGATGAATAGCTTGGATGCACTGGATACATACATTAGTGGGTTGGTTGGTTGGTTGGTTTGTTAGCTGGTTGGTTGGCTGGTTCGATGGATTGATGAATAGCTTGGATGCACTGGATACATACAGTGTTGGGTTGGTTGGTTTGTTGGCTGGTTGGTTGGCTGGTTCGATGGATTGATGATTAGCTTGGATGCACTGGATACATACATTAGTGGGTTGGTTGGTTTGTTGGCTGGTTGGTTGGCTGGTTCGATGGATTGATGATTAGCTTGGATGCACTGGATACATACAGTGTTGGGTTGGTTTGTTGGTTGGTTGGAGACAGTCAATGTATGTACTGGTTCAATGGCTCAGGAATAGGCAGTTAGTGATGGGATGCTTTTCCAGAGAGAGTTGTGAGGGTGGCCGGTCCATGGAAGGGAGGAGGCTGTTATGGGCA
>NW_023260546.1:0-28782 GCF_013100865.1 Trachemys scripta elegans
TTCTTAATTTAGTCCTAAGTGAAGCACAGGATCTGGTGCAAGAGGTGAATATAGCAGGACTCTTTGATAATAGTGACCATAATATAATTACATTTAACATCCCTGTGGAGGGGGAAACACCACAGCAGCCCAACACTGTAGCATTTAATTTCAGAAAAGGAAACTACACAAAACTGAGGAGGTTAGTTAAACAGAAATTAAAAGGTGCAGCGCCAAAAGTGAAATGCCTGCAAGTTGCATGGAAACTTTTTAAAGACACCGTAATAGAGGCTCAACTTAAATGTATACCCCACATTAAAAAAACATAATAAAAGAACCAAAAAAGTGCCACCATGGCTAAACAACAAAGTAAAAGAAGCAGTGAGAGGCAAAAAGGCTTCATTTACAAAGTGGAAGTTACTTCCTAGTGAAGAAAATAGAAAGGAGCATAAACACTAGCAAGTGAAGTGTACAAATATAATTAGGAAGGCCAAAAAAGAATGCGAAGAACAACTAGACAAAGACTCAAAAAAGTAATAGTAAAAAAAATGTTTAAGTACATCAGAAGCAGGAAGTCTGCTAAATAACCACTGGGGGCTATTTTTAAGAAAGGGGGGGGGAGGAAAGTGATCCAGGTAACTACAGGCCTGTCAGTTTGACATCTGTAGTATGCAAGGTTATGGAAAAAAATTTTGAAGGAGAAAGTAGTTAAGGACATTGAGGTCAATGGTAATTGAGACAAAATACAACATGGTTTTGCAAAAGGTAGATCATGCCAAACCAACCTGATCTCCTTCTTTGAGAAGGTAACAGATTTTTTAGACAAAGGAAACGCAGTGGATCTAATGTACCTCGATTTCAGTAAGGCATTTGATATGGTTCCACATGGGGAATTATTAGTTAAATTGGAAAAGATGGGGATCAATATGAAAATTAAAAGGTGGATAAGGAACTGGTTAAAGGGGTCATACTGAAAGGTGAACTGTCAGGCTGGAGGGAGGTTACTAGTGGAGTTCCTCAGGGATTGGTTTTGGGACCAATCTTATTTAATCTTTTTATTACTGACCTTGGCACAAAAAGTGGGAGTCTGCTAATAAAGTTTGCGGATGAGACAAAGCTGGGAGGTATTGCCAATACAGAGAGGGACCAGGATATCCTACAGGAAGACCTGGATGACCTTGTAAACTGGAGTAATAGTAATAGGATGAAATTTAATAGTGAAAAGTGCATTTAGGGATTAATAACAAGAATTTTTGTTATAAGCTGGGGATGCATCAGTTGGAAGTAACAGAGGAGGAGAAGGACCTTGGAGTATTGGTTGATCACAGGATGAGTATGAGCCGCCAATGTGATATGGCCATGAAAAAAGCTAATGCAGTCTTGGGATGCATCAGGTGAGGTATTTCCAGTAGAGATAAGGAGGTGTTAGTACTGTTATACAAGGCACTGGGTTTTTTTTTTATTTTATATCATGGTTGGAAGGGACCTCAGAAGGTCATCTAGTCCAACCTCCTGCTCAAAGCAGGGCTAATCTCCAGACAAATTTTTGCCCCAGATTCCTAAATGGCCCCCTCAAGGATTGAACTCATAACCCTGGGTTTAGCAGGCCAATGCTCAAACTACTGAGCTATCCCCTCCAGATGAGGGGATATTCCAGTATTCATCTGGAATACTGTGTGCAGTTCTGGTCTCCCATGTTTAAGATGGATGAATTCAAACTGGAACAGGTACAGAGAAGGGCTACTAGGATGATCTGAGGAATGGAAAACCTGTCTTATGAAAGGAGACTCAGGGAGATCGGCTTGTTTAGCCTAACCAAGAGAAGGCTGAGGGGAGATATGATTGTTCTCTATAAATATATCCGAGGGATAAATACCAGGGAGGGAGAGGAATTATTTAAGATCAGTACCAACGTGGACACAAGAACAAATGGATATAAACTGGCCATCAGGAAGTTTAGACTTGAAATTAGACGAAGGTTTCTGACCATCAGAGGAGTGAAGTTCTGAAACAGCTTTCCAAGGGGAGCAGTGGGGGCAAAAGACATATCTGGCTTCAAGACTAAGCTTGATAAGTTTATGGAGGGGATGGTATGATGGGATAGCCTAATTTTGGCATTTAATTGATCTTTGACTATTAGCGGTAAATATGCCCATTGGCCTGTGATGGGATATTAGATGGGGTGGGATCTGAGTTATTACAGAGAATTCTTTCCTGGGTGTCTGGCTGGTGAGTCTTGCCCACATGCTCAGGGTTTAGCTGATTGCCATATTTGGGGTCGGGAAGGAATTTTCCTCCAGGGCAGATTGGCAGAGGCCCTGGGGGGGTTTTTGCCTTCCTCTGCAGCGTGGGACACGAGTCACTTCCTGGTGGATTCTCTGCACCTTTAAATCTTTAAACCATGATTTGAGGACTTCAATAGCTCAGACATAGGTTAGGGGTTTGTTGCGGGAGGGGTGGGTGAGATTCTATGGCCTGCGTTGTGCAGGAGGTCAGACTAGAAGATCATATTAGTCCCTTCTGACCTTAAAGTCTATGACTCTAAGATTGGACGATTGAGATGATAAAGGAGCACTCAAGGACAATAAGGCCATTGCGGAGAAACTAAATGAATTCTTTGCATTGGTCTTCAGGGCTGAGGATGTGAGGGAGATTCCCAAACCAGAGCCATTCTTTTTAGGTGACAAATCTGAGGAACTGTCCCAGATTGAGGTGTTATTAGGGGAGGTTTTGGAACAAATTGATAAACTAAACAGTAATAAATCTCCAGGACAAGATGGTTTTCACCCAAGAGTTCTGAAGGAACTCAAATGTGAAATTGCAGAACTACTAATTGTAGTCTGTGACCTATCACTTAAATCAGCTTCTGTACCAGATAACTGGAGGATAGCTAATGTGAGGCCAATTTTTAAAAAGGGCTCCAGAGGTGATCCCAGCAATTACAGGCCGGTAAGCCTGACTTCAGGCAAATTGGTTGAAACTCTAGTAAAGAACAAAATTGTCAGACACATAGATAACAATTTGTTGGGGAAGAATCAACATGGTTTTTGTAAAGGGAAATCATGCCTTACCAATCTGCTAGAATTCTTTGAGGGGGGTCAACAAGCATGTGGACAAGGAGCACCCTCAGCAGATTTGCAGATGACACTAAACTGGGACGAGTGGTAGATACGCTGGAGGGTAGGGATAGGATACAGAGGGACCTAAACAAATTAGAGGATTGGGCCAAAAGATCTGATGAGGTTCAACAAGGACAAATGCAGAGTCCTGCACTTAGGACGGAAGAATCCCATGCACTGCTACAGACTAGGGACCGAATGGCTAGGTAGCAGTTCTACAGAAAAGGACCTAGGGGTTACAGTGGACGAGAAGCTGGATATGAGTCAACAGTGTGCCCTTGTTTCCAAGAAGGCTAACGGCATTGGGGCCTTATAAGTAGGGGGCATTGCCAGCAGATCGAGGGACGTGATCATTCCCCTCTATTTGACATTGGTGAGGCCTCATCTGGAGTACTGTGTCCAGTTTTGGGCCCCACACTACAAGAAGGATGTGCAAAAATTGGAAAGAGTCCAGCGGAGGGCAACAGAAATAATTAGGGGACTGGAGCACATGACTTATGAGGAGAAGCTGTGGGAACTGGGATTGTTTAGTCTGCAGAAAAGAAGAATGAGGGGGGATTTGATAGGTGCTTTCAACTACCTGAAAGGGAGTTCCAAACAGGATTGATCTAGACTGTTCTCAATGGTAGCAGATGACAGAACAAGGAGTAATGGTCTCAAGTTGCAGTGGGGGAGGTTTAGGTTGGAAATTAGGAAAAACTATTTCACTAGGAGGGTGGTGAAGCACTGGAATGGGTTCCCTAGGGAGGTGGTGGAATCTCCATCCTTAGAGGTTTTTAAGGTCATGCTTGGCAAAGCCCTGGCTGGGATGATTTAGTTGGGAATTGGTCCTGTTTTGAGCAGGGGGTTGGACTAGATAAACTCCTGAGGTCCCTTCCAACCCTGATATTCTATGATTCTAAGGGGAATCTAGTGGATATAGTGTACTTAGATTTTCAGAAAGCCGTTGACAAGGTCCCTCAGCAAAAGCTCTTAAGCAAAGTAAGCTGTCATGGGATAAGAGGATAGGTCCTCATGAATTGGCAACTGGTTAAAATATAGGAAAAGGGTAGGAATAAATGGTCAGTTTTCAGAATGGAGAGAGGTAAATAGTGGTGTCCCTCAGAGGTCTGTACTGGGACCAGTCCTATTCAACATATTCGTAAGTGATCTGGAAAAAAGGGGTAAACAGTGAGGTGGCAAAACTTGCAGATGATACAAAACTACTCAAGATAGTGTGACAAAGTTCCTCCTCTATCTTGGCGAGTCCTGCACTTACTGGCAGATTTTCTTGCCTCAGAGATTCACCATGTGGGTTGGGGAACAGCCCAGAGACCTTCCCCTCTGGAAGAACCCACAGTCCCAGGCAATTGGGAGGTTTGGGGGGAACCCGGACCCGCCATCTACTCCGAGTTCCAGCCCAGGGCCCTGTGGACTGCAGCTGTCTATAGTGCCTCCTGTAACAGCTGCATGATAGCTATAACTCCCTGGGCTACTTCCCCATGGCCTCCTCCAAACACCTTCCTTATTCTCACCACAGGACCTTCCTCCTGGTGTCTGATAACGCTTGTACTCCTCAGTCCTCCAGCAGCACACCCTCTCACTCTCAGCTCCTTGCACCTCTTGCTCCCAGCTCCTCACACTCACACCACAAACTGAAGTGAGCTCCTTTTAAAAACCTAGGTGCCCTGATTAGGCTGCCTTAATTGATTCTAGCAGCTTCTTCTTAATTGGCTCCAGGTGTCCTAATTTGCCTGCCTGCCTTAACTGGTTCTAGCAGGTTCCTGATTACTCTAGTGCAGCCCCTGCTCTGGTCACTCAGGAAACAAAAAACTACTCATCCAGTGACCAGTATATTTGCCCTCTACCAGACTCCTGTACCCCACTGGTCTGGGTCTGTCACAATAGTTAAGACCAAAGCAGACTGCGAAGAGCTACAAAAGGATCTCTCAAAACTGGGTGACTGGGCAACAAAATGGCAGATTAAATTCAATGTTGATAAATGCAAAGTAATGCACATTAGAAAACATAATCCCAACTGTACATATAAAATGATGGGGACTAAATTGGTTGTTACCACTCAAGAAAGAGATCTTGGAGTTATTGTGGATAGTTCTCTGAAAACATCCACTCAATGTGCAGTGGCGTCAAAAAAGCAAACAGAATGTTGGGAATAATTAAGAATGAGATAGATAATAAGGCAGAAAATATCATGTTTCTATATAAATCCATGGGACGCCCACATCTTGAATACTGTGTGTAGAAAAGGGCAACAAAAATGACTAGGGGCATGGAATGGCTTCCGTATGAGAAGAGATTAATAAGACTGTTTCTTTTCAGCTTGGAAAAGAGACGACTAAAGGAGG
Organism: Trachemys scripta elegans; assembly: GCF_013100865.1. NCBI lineage: Eukaryota > Metazoa > Chordata > Testudines > Emydidae > Trachemys > Trachemys scripta. Next base: position 5,444 of record NW_023260546.1, read on the forward strand.
ATATGATAGAAGTCTATAAAATCATGATTGGTGGGCAGAAAGTAAATAAGAAAGTGTTATTTAATCCTTCTTGTAACACAAGAACTAGGAGTCACCAAATGAAATGAATAGGCAGCAGGTTTAAAACAAATAAAAGGAAGTAGTCCTTCACACAATGCACAGTCAACCTGTGGAACTCCTTGCCAGAAGATGTTGTGAAGGCCAAGACTATAACAAGGATTAAAAAAAAAAAGAGAGTTCATGGAGGATTGGTCCATCAATGGCTATTAGGAAGGATGGGCAGGAATGGTGTCCCTAGTCTCTGTTTGCCAGAAGCTGGGAATGAGCAACAGGGGATAGATCACTTGATGTTTACCTGTTCTGTTCATTCCCTCTGGGCACCTGGCACTGGCCACTGTCGGAAGACAGGATACTGGGCTAGATGGACTTTTGGTCTGACCCAGTATGACCGTTCTTATGTTCCTCTCCCCCACGAATAGTGGTGCTGTGAGTGGGGCAGCAGGTATTGAGTGTTGGACCCTTGCTCTTTCAGGGACCGGTGACCTTCGAGGAGGTGGCTGTGTATTTCACCAGGGAACAGTGGGCTCTGCTGGACCCGATTCAGAGAGCTCTCTACAGAGATGTCATGCAGGAGAACTATGAGAATGTGACCTCGCTGGGTAAGGATTCCCATCCCCTTGGTTATTACAAGGGGAAAGGAAGAGTTAATATTCACAACACCCCACAATGCCACCTCTGCTCTGCCCTGTTTCAGCATCACCCCAACATGCCAGTGACACACACACTACCAGAGACCCTCCCCTGCTGCAGAACACTCTGGGAACAGAGCACAGGCGCAGTACAGCACAAAATCTAACACAGTCTCTTTGCAAAGGCCAAATTTGGATATAGGTCCAGTGTAACAAACAAACAGAAGCTTCCGACCCCTGGCCGGCACTCAAACACTGAGTCTACTGTACACGCACCAGCTCAGCCTTGCAAAGCAATACCACTCTGCAAGCCTGCGTGGCAGTCTCTCTGGGTCTAGCCCTGGGGGAGGCCATGCTTCCTCGCTGTCCAACCCTTAGCACTGCAATCAATTAGTGGGGAATTAGCAGCCTTTAGATTGCTCAGTCCACTTGATCCTGGCTGAGCAATAGTGAGTCTATGAACCCCTGCCCTCAGGCAGGACAGGGCAGCACGTAGTCAGGGTCTCTGGCAACGCCTTCTAGCCTAATGTGGGGAGGCTGCCACCCCAGGGGTTGGGGGGTTAGGGGGACCCGGGCCCACCCTGCTCTACCGGGTCCCAACTCAGGGCCCTAACAGTGGCAGAGTGTTGCACCACTGGGTAAGCGGGGATCCACCCACAACACGCTAACCTATCAGGCCAAAGCCCAACCAGAGGGTCGCCTAGTTTCCCTGGGCTACTTCCTACCGCCCCCGAATTTGGTACCTCCATGCTGTAGGTGTCCTCTGTCTCCCTGGGATGGGTGATCAGTGGTAGCCCCAGGCGTTTGTCAGCACCAAACTCTGGCCAGGCATCCTGCGGCAGTCCTGGGAGCTCCTCCTCAATGTCCTGCCCCAGCAACAGGGGGGAAGCGTCCAGCTCCCTCGGTAGCTCCAGCGCAAATAAGGGCCAGCCTTTTGTACTTCTGCTTCTGTCCGGTGGGATGGGCATGGTTCTGAAGCCCAAGGGGTGGGTTACGGCCCTCCGGGTCTAACTCTGAGGGAGGCCATACCTCCTCGCTACCCACTCCCCTCTCCTCCCCGTGAGGTTTCCTTCGGAGTCGTTGTCTTCACTTTGCCATTGATCGACCTTGGAGTCCTCTAGCACCTATGCCCCCAGGCTGCTGGCAATCTCTGTGACAAGAACACGCCCTTGTGCACCTTCGCTGACACAACCTGCAACACGCAGCATGGGAATGAGGCAGGCTGGGTCCCTCAGGGTTCACATGTACCTCTCTTCATCCCACAGTCTCAGCTCTGCCAAGCTGCTCCAGCTAATCCATCCTCCTTTCAATTACAGCTGACACACTGTACACAGCTGGAGGACAGGTGGATAAATGCCGATGTTCCAATCTGTGGAACACAACACAAACAATGGCATGTTCTTAGTCCTTCCTTGTGTCTATTGTAGATTCATAGATTTTATGGCCAGAAAGGACTATTCGTTCATCTAATTTGGCCTGCTGTATAACACAGGCTACAGAATTTCATCTAGATACTGCCTTGTGTTTGACTAAATCATCTTCCGGAAAGACATCCAGTCTTGACCTGAAGACTTCCTGAGATGGAGAAGATGCCACTGACCTTTGTAGTTTGTGAACCTTTGCACCAGCCTTACTGAACTGTTTCCAGTGGCTAGTGCCAACTCAAGGATTAGAGAAGGGCAGAGTTAAGGTTGCCCAGTGCGGCCTCATGTCCTCCCAGCATGTGGATGGGAGCTAAAACCTAAACTTCTGAAAACTAGAAAATGATGCCATACCTGCAACACAACCTTAACTCTGCCTTAATGTACTTTATGGGTATTTTACCCTGATTTTTTAATGGATTTTTTGCCACTCTAACTGTATCTACCTTACAGCTTTTCCTAGCACAGCTGTGATGGTTAGCGGTGTGATTTTTACACCTCTAAGTGCCAGTGCTATGCTGGCAAAACTTGTAAGTACAGACCGGGCAAGACTCTGTATGTGGACTTTAGAGCACTTTAAAATAGGTCTCTGAACCCACATATTTTGTAATCAGAGGGGAAAACTTCCAATAGGAACTTCTGCAGAATGCAAGAAAAAGGCACAACACACGTTGCCTGAAACTATCAGCAGTCAGGCTCCATCTCAAATTCATGGGTGTGGTTTAGGTTCAGTGGCCGCAGCATAGACCCTCTTGACCCACCCCAAAGAGGCAGTGGGGGCTACGTACTACCTGAGAGAAATGCCAAGTGATGGAGATCAGTCCGGGGACAATGAGAACCGGAGTTTCAGCCCCAGCTGTGTGTAAGAAAATATGACAAAAGGAAGATGATTTTGTAAAAAGCTGCCAAAGCGGGGGGGGCTGTATCTTAGGAACTTCTTTAACAAATCTCCCCATATTTGACCCACTAACCCTTCCCTGAATGCCCATGAAAAATGTGCCCTGCTAATTTCAAGAGAATCCAAATAAACATGTGGAATTTAGGGGAGTTAGAATAGGTGGCTTTTAAACAGAAAATAATGCTTCCGTCGAGCTAGGTACTGCCTCCCGCGGAGGTGGATGACCTACGCTGATGGGAGAACCTTTCTCCTTGCTGTAGCGAGTGTCTACACTGATGCACTACAGCAGGACAGTCGCAGTGTCTCCAAGTGTAGACAAGCCCTGAGATACGACATTCAGTGACACCCCTGTCCCTCCTTTTCCTTACTGCGCTGAATCCCACCAGCCCATGCTCACCAGTCCTGGCTTTCCTACACCTCTCCCATTGTCTCAGTGTTTCTCTCTGATTAAGAAGCAGATCCAGGGTGACTTCCCCTCTGGCTGGAGTCTTTACTTCCTAGAACACGGAGTTAATGACTGTGTTTTAGGAGCCGCATTTCCAAGAAGGCCAACGGCATATTGGGCTGCATTAGTAGGAGCATTGCCAGCAGATCGAGGGAAGTGATTATTCCCTTCTATTCAGCACTAGTGAGGCCACAGCTGGAGTATTGTCCAGTTTTGTTCCCCCCTCTACAGAAGGGATGTGGACAAATTGGAGAGAGTCCAGCGGAGGGCAACGAAAATGGTCAGGGGGCTGGGGCACATGACTTATGAGGAGAGGCTAAGGGAACTGGGGTTATCTAGTCTACAGAAGAGAAGAGTGAGGGGGGGATTGGATAGCAGCCTTCAGCTACCTGAAGGGGGGTTCCAAAGAGGATGGAGCTCGGCTATTCTCAGTGATGGCAGATGACAGAACAAGGGGCAAGTTGCAGTGGGGGAGGTGTAGGTTGGTGTAGACGTCCCGGGTAGGGGCTGGTCCCTCATGGGGGCGGCTGGGAGCCAGGCCGCCTCACTACCCGAGGCGGGGAGCAGTTCAGTCTTGCGTGCCCAGGCCTAGGTTGGGCGGGCAGCCAACCGTAGTACAGGGCTCAGTCCCTCGGGCAGGGAGTGAGCAAACAAACAGTAAGTTCGGGGCTCAGTCCCTCGGGCAGGGAGTGAGCAAACAAACAGTAAGTTCAGGGGCTCAGGCCCTCGGGCAGGGAGGAGGAGAGACTGCCACCCGGCGTGGGGTGGCAGGGGGAAACACAGGCCCACCCACTCCACTGTGTTCCAGCCCGGGGCCCTATCAGCAGCAGTCCGTCTGCTGCTGGGTCAGTGGGGATCCTGACCGCAACACACTGACATGGGTTCGGGGTCGGCCATCCCCGGGCCACTTCCCATCTCCTCCTCCATGGGTACCTGTGCGTCCTGAGCTTCGTCCGCTGTGTCCCAGATTATGGGCTCCTCAGGGCAGCGAGCGCTGGGTAGGTCGGGCGGTTCCTCCGGACCCTCGGTGAGGGGAAGTTCAGTCCACTCCTCAGGACACCAGGCTCGGGGCAGGAGCGGTGCAGCAGGATCTCAGGCACCAGCGTCTGCCCTCTCCCGCAGTCGGGCCGCAACTGAGTGCTGGGGCCGGGCCTTTATACTTCCTGTCCCGCCTCTTGACTTCCGGGGGGCGGGGACAGGCGGTGACTCCACCCACTCTGGTGGCTGTTCTGGCTCGTCCCTCACGGGGTAGCTGGGAGCCAGGCCGCCTCACTACACGGCCCCTCCCTCAAGGCTGGCTCCCGGGTAACGGGGTCAGACCCTTCCATGCCCCCCAGGCGGGAAAGAAAGTCAGCATTTGCGTGTTCCTTCCTGGCCCGATGGCAAACGGTGAAGGCATAGGGCTGCAGCGCCAAATACCACCGCTGCAGCCGCATATTATGGTCCTTTATGCGGGCCAACCACTGGAGGGCAGAGTGGTCAGTGACCAAGGTGAACGGGGTGCCCAGGAGGTAATACCACAGGGCATCACAAGCCCACTTCGCGGCAAGGGCTTCCTTCTCCACCACCGCATAGCTTTTCTCGTGGGGGAACAGCTTCCGACTAATGTAGAGGACCGGATGCTCTTCGTCGTCTACCTCTTGGGAGAGGACCGCCCCGAGTCCCACATCGGAGGCGTCCATTTGCAGGACAAAGGTCCGGTTAAAATCGGGGCTATATAGGACCGGCTCCTGGCAGAGGCTTGTTTTGAGGGTTTGGAAGGCCTCATCACACTCGCGGGTCTAAATCAGTTGCCGCGGACTGTCCTTGGTCAAGAGCCCCGTCAAGGGGGCGGCAATCACCGTGAATTGGGGGATGAACCGTCGATAATATCCTGCCAACCCCAGAAACTGGTGTACCTGGCGTTTCGTGGCGGGCGGAGGGCAGGTTGCAATGGCCTGTACCTTATCCACCAGTGGCTTTACCTGTCCATGTCCGATAGTATATCCCAGGTACGTGGTTTCTTGCCGGCCGATGCGGCACTTCTTCGGGTTGGCTGTTAACCCGGCCGCCCGCAGAGACCTCAGGACGGCTGCAACCCGTTCTAGATGGTTCTCCCACTGAGGACTGTAAATGACTATGTCATCCAAATAAGCCGCCGCGTAATCTTGATGGGGTTGGAGGAGGCGGTCCATCAGGTGCTGAAACGTGGCCGGAGCCCCGTGGAGGCCGAAAGGCATTCGGGTAAACTGGTAGAGGCCCATAGGGGTGGCAAACGTGGTCTTCTCCCTGGAAGCAGGTTCCAGGGGGATCTGCCAGTACCCCTTGCTAACGTCGAGGGTGGTGATATAGCCGGCCTCTCCTAGCCGGGCCAACAGCTCATCTATCCGGGGCATGGGATACACATCGAACTTGGAGATGGCATTTACGCGCCTGAAGTCGATGCAAAATCATTGGGAACCGTCAGGCTTCGGTACCAGCACGACGGGGCTTCGCCACTCGCTGTGCGATGGTTCAGTCACCCCCAAGTCTAGCATCGCCCGTACCTCCTCATCCACAATCTGTTTCCAGTGATATGGCAAGGGCCTGGTCGCGCCCCGAATTACCACCCCCGGCTCAGTCTGAATCTTATGGTATATCAGGGTGGTGGACCCCGGTTGAGCCATGAAGGTGTGTGAAAAGGCTCGCAGGAGGCACCGAGTCTGCTTGAGCTGGTCCTCCGTTAATGTCTCCCCAAGTTGGGGTTCCTCAGGGCCCTCGGTGTGGGTAATCTGGGGCCCTAGCTCTGGTTCCGTCGGGTAGGGGTTAATCAGCAGCCCTTCTCGTTCCCGCCAGGGCTTGAGGAGGTTGACATGATACCGCTGTATCTTTTTCTTCCGGTCGGGCTGGTTAATCTCATATGTAACTGGGCCCACCTTCTGGACGACTTCATATGGCCCTTGCCATCGGGCCAGGATTTTTGACTCTCTGGAAGGGAGTAGCAGTAACACCCGGTCTCCAGGTTGAAAGTCCCGTGTTTGGGCGTCCTGGTTATAAGTCTGGGCTTGCGCCTCCTGGGCGGCTTTCAAATTTTCTCGTGCCTGGGCCCCAGCCTGCTTAAGACGCTCCTCAAGCTGGACCACGTACTTTAAGAGGCCCTGGGCTGGTGACGGGGTTTGCTCCCAAGTCTCCCTCATTAGGTCCAATAGGCCCCGAGGTCAACGGCCATATAGTAGCTCGAATGGTGAGAACTTGGTCGACGACTGGGGAACTTCTCGGACCGCCAGGAGCAAGGGTGGGAGTAGCTGGTCCCATCGACGAAGGTCCTCCTGGGGGAACTTCCGGAGCATATCCTTTAGGGTCCGGTTGAACCTTTCGACCAACCCGTCAGTCTGGGGGTGATAGACTGATGTGCGCAATTGCTTGACCCCCCAGAAGTTCACACACCTGCTGAAGCAGCCGTGAAGTAAAGTTGGTCCCCTGATCCGTGAGGATCTCGCGGGGCAAGCTGACTTGGGCAAAAACCTTCACCAGTTCATTGGCGATGGCGCAGGCTGTGATATTCCAGAGGGGAATTGCCTCGGGGAACCGGGTGGCGTAGTCCAACATTACCAGGATATACTGAAATCCCGCATTGCTCTTGGGAAGGGGCCCCACCAGGTCCATGGCCATGCGTTGGAAGGGGGTCTCGATTAAAGGCATCGAGATCAACGGGGCCTTGGGAGTCCATGCCGGGGCGGCCAACTGGCAGTCGAGGCAGGAGTTGCAGTACCTCTTTACTTCCTGGTACACCCCCGGCCAGAAGAAGCGCCCCAGGATCCGGGCCAGGGTCTTCTCGTGACCGAGGCGTCCAGCCGCGGGGACGTCGTGGGCCAGCTTCATGACGGCCCGTCGATGACACCGGGGAACGAGGAGTTGGGTCCGGGTTTCCCCCGTGTGGGGGTCCCGTTCGACGCGATATAGGCGCTCCTGCCTCAACTCAAAGTGTGGCCACTGGACTGCTCGACCAGGGTCGAGGACAGTCCCGTCCACAATAGCCAGTTGTTCATACACCTGCTGAAATGTGGGGTCGGCCCGTTGGTCCCGGCAAAAGTCCATGGTGGGCGAGGGATCCTCCCCTGCCCCTGGGGGAGCGTTCTCTGGTTCTCCCGTTGAGCGGGTGGTCTCGGGGGTCTCTCCCTCGCTCTCGGGGACTTCCCCTTCGAAGGCTGGCGTGGCCCGTGGGTTGCCTCCTGCGTGGTGGCGGAGGATTGCTGGAAACTCTGGCCAGTCCCGACCCAGGATCACTGGGTATGCCAGTCGCGGGGCAAGTCCCACCACCATTGACCGAGTGACCCCCTCAATCATCAGTTGGGCCCGGGTACTCCGGTAGGGCCGTCTGTCTCCGTGGATGCACTGCAGCTGAATTTCCCCCAGTCGGGCATCAGCTGGGGGACCGAAGTGTCGGCGGACTAGCGTCTGTCCGCAGCCCGAGTTGAGGAGGGCCACCGTCGGGTATCCCTCAATGACCACAGGTACGGTGATCTTAGCCGCTTGTGAAAGACGGGCACGAGCCTCCCCTGCACAGACCTGACCAAAGGTACAATCCAGTCCCGGGCAATCCCGCTGGAGATGGCCATACTCCCCGCAGGAAAAACAGGGCCCCCGGGTTGCCCATTCCATCTGTAGCCGAGTCCCAGGGTGGTTTCTAGGCGGACTCCGGTGGCGCTGTGGCGGAGGACCCAGGCCCGTCCCTGTGGTGGAAGAACCTGGGTGAACTGCTCGAGCACCACCTGCTCCAGTAGCTCTTCCGACGTTCGGCGCTCGGGCTGCAACCACCGCTTGCAAGTCTCCCGGAGTTCCTCGGCCACCCGCCGAGGCTGGGTCCCGGTGGGGTAGGTCAGACTCCTAAACCGCTGGCGGAAACTTTCGGGACTCACATCCAGGGCGTCCAGAATGGCAGTCTTTACTTGGCTGTAATCTTGGGCTGCCTCCACTGACAGCCCTCGATAGACTGTCTGCTCAGTCCCAGTCAAGTACAGGGCCAAGATGGAAGCCCACTGCTTCAGGGCCCAGCCGGCGACGACTGCCACCCGCTCGAAGGTGACAAGAAAGGCTTCAGGGTCGTCGTCGGGTACCATCTTCGTTAGCCGGATTGGGGGGCTGGGTCATGTGGTCCCAGCTGTGCCTCCCGGCTGTGCTTCCCCAGGTCGGGCCAGCGCCCCTGCGAGCTGCTGAAGACATTGCTGCTGGAAGTCCTGGTGCTGGGTGACTAGGTCTTGAATGAGCTGGTTCTGCTGGGTTCCCAACTGCTCCACGAGCTGCTGCTGCAGCTGTGCGGCCTGCTGTTCCTTTTGCTGTTGCAACTGGGCCGCCTGCTGCCGCTCCTGGGTTTCCGTCACCAGGGCCAAGAGCTGGGACAGATCCATCTCTCGGGACGGGGATCTTTCTCCCCCGGCTCCTCTCTCCCCGGGGTCGAGAGTTCGCGCCCACATCCTGGGCGGAACTCCTCAGAGAAGGCACCACGTGTAGACGTCCTGGGGAGGGGCTGGTCCCTCACGGGGGCGGCTGGGAGCCAGGCTGCCTCACTACCCGAGGCGGGGAGCAGTTCAGTCTTGTGTGCCCAGGCCTAGGTCGGGCGGGCAGCCAACCGTAGTACAGGGCTCAGGCCCTCAGGCAGGGAGTGAGCAAACAAACAGTAAGTTCAGGGGCTCAGGCCCTCAGGCAGGGAGGAGGAGAGACTGCCACCCGGCGTGGGGTGGCAGGGGGGAACACAGGCCCACCCACTCCACTGTGTTCCAGCCCGGGGCCCTATCAGCAGCAGTCCGTCTGCTGCTGGGTCAGTGGGGATCCTGACCGCAACACACTGACATGGGTTCGGGGTCGGCCATCCCTGGGCCACTTCCCATCTCCTCCTCCATGGGTACCTGTGCGTCCTGAGCTTCGTCCGCCGTGTCCCAGATTATGGGCTCCTCAGGGCAGCGAGCGCTGGGTAGGTCGGATGGTTCCTCCGGACCCTCAGTGAGGGGAAGTTCAGTCCGCTCCTCAGGATACCGGGCTCGTGCGGTGCAGCAGGAGCTCGGGCACCAGCATCTGCCCTCTCCCACAGTCGGGCCGCAACTGAGTGCTGGGGCCGGGCCTTTATACTTCCTGTCCCGCCCCTTGACTTCCGGGGGGCGGGGACAGGCGGTGACTCTGCCCACTCTGGTGGCTGTTCTGGCTCATCCCTCACGGGGCGGCTGGGAGCCAGGCCGCCTCACTACAGTTGGATATTTGGAAACACTATTTCACTAGGAAGGTGGTGAAGCACTGGCATGGGATCCCTAGGGAGGTGGTGGAATCTCCTTCCTTAGAGGTTTTTAAGGCCTGGCTTGACAAAGCCGTGGCTGGGATGATTTAGTTGGGGTTGATCCTCTTTGAGCAGGGGGTTGGACTAGATACCTCCTGAGATCTCTTCCAACCCTAATCTTCTGTGATTCTATGAGCAGTGTCTGGCTGTGTGTGTTCTCAGCAGAGATGGGGATAGTTAAATCCCTCATACACAGAGTGTTCTGCACCTTTGAGCACCTGAGGAGCTGCCCCTGGGATTTGACGGCTTTAAAATGGGCTGAGGTTAAACCAATAGACTTCTTTGTAAGAAATGTCCCATGAACTCCCCTGATCTCCCTTGTTTTCTATCCCCTCAGCAGGGTTTCCTGTTCCCAAACCTGATGTGATCTCCCAGCTAGAACGAGGGGCAGAGCCGTGGCTCCTGGATCTCCAGGGCTCTGAGGAAGGAGATATCCTGAGAGCTGCCTGTGCAGGTGAGGGATCATTAAACCAATTCAAAAACTCTCCGTGCCTGAAGGAAGGAGCTGGGACTCCTTAAAAAGGCCTTGGGAGCTCTCGGAGTATCCCCAGGAGGCCTTGTACTCTATGGGCAGCTATCGCTCCTGGCTTCCTACCCATCCTCACTGACACCTGGCAGCAGCTCCCTACCTGATGGGATGTGGAGGCAGAATTGTTCCCCTCCTCTGTCCCCTAAGGAGAGGAGTTTTGCAGAATTCAGCTATTAGGTTTTTTCTGTCTCTCCAGCTCTAATTTTGGTTTGTTTTCCCCTTTTCCACCTGTCAAAGTCAGATTCAGGACTCACAATTTATTAGACCACTCTGTTTATTAGCAAAGCACTCTGCTAATACACCCAGATAATATGAGCACCATGCAAGACTCAAATTATCTTATTTATACAGATAAAAGGGAACTTAACAAGATAACAAAAGGAAGCAGAACTGATAAGTTTACCTGGGGCTAGATATACATATCTTATTTCCTTACTAACTATTACCGATCTCCTGTTAATGTCCCATCATTAGCTTAAGTGGACCCATTGTTTACATACCTTAATGTTTCTCTTCCTGACAACTATATTTCAATATTCCTTATTCCTGCTTAAAGGAACATACGGTATTTCTTTAATCCATTATATTTTTACAATATAATTCATTCTACTTTCACACACCCTGTTTCTGACATTTCTCCCTGTGTCTCAGCAGGTGCTGGGATGATGAGTGAGAAAGAGGAGCAGAATCCTCAGCAGGAAGATGCTGAGCACGTGGAAGCACATGGGGGATTATCGCAAGGATCCCAAGGGAATGTGTCCAGGCGTCATGTGCAGGGAAAAGCCTCTGATTGCCAGCACAGGCCAGAGAGGCAGCAGGGAAACCAGCCAGGTGAGAAACTTGGTAAATCCATTAATTGTCAGGAGACTCACACAGATCTCAAGGAAATCACAGCCCAGCAGAGAACGCCCACAGGAGAGAGAAAAAACACATGCACCGAATGTGGGAAAGACTTCAGTAGCCACTCAGACCTTATGAAACATGAGCGAATCCACACTGGAGAGAGGCCCTATGGATGCGGGGTGTGCGGGAAAACCTTCAGCCAGAGCTCCCACCTTGTTCGGCATCACAGGATCCACTCAGGGGAGAGACCCCATGAGTGCGGCAAGTGCGGGAAACACTTCACTCTGAGCTCCGCTCTGATTAGACACCAGAGGATCCACACGGGAGAGCGACCCTATGAGTGCAGTGAGTGCGGGAAAACCTTCACTGACAGCTCTGCCCTTATTAATCACCAGAGGACCCACACGGGAGAGCGACCCTATACATGTTGTGAGTGCGGGAAACAGTTCACTCGGAGCTCAGGGCTTATTATACATCAGAGGATCCACACAGGAGAGAGGCCCTATGAGTGCTGCAAGTGCGGGAAAAGCTTCACTGTCAACTCAGACCTAATTAATCATCAGAGGATCCACACAGGAGAGAGGCCCCATGAATGCTGCGAGTGCGGGAAAAGCTTCACTCAGAGCTCGGCCCTTATTAGACATCAGAGGATCCACACAGGGGAGCGACCGTATAAATGTTGTGAGTGCGGGAAAAGCTTCACTGTCAAGTCAGATCTTATTGGACATCAGAGAATCCACACGGGAAAGATCCCCTATAAATGCTCTGAGTGCGGGAAAACTTTCACGCAGAGCTCAGCCCTTATTACGCATCAGAGGATCCACACAGGAGAGAGACCCTATGAATGCCGTGAATGCGGGAAAAAATTCACTGTCAAGTCAGACCTTAATAGACATCAGAGGGTCCACACGGGAGAGCGTCCCTATGAGTGCTCTGAGTGCGGGAAACAGTTCAGTCAGAAATCAAACCTTAGAGCACATCAGACAAGCCACACAGGAGAGACACCTTATCAGTGTTGTGAGTGCGGGAAAGGCTTCAGTGTGAGCTCAGCCCTTATAATACATCAGAGAATTCACACGGGAGAGAGACCCTATCGATGCTCAGTGTGCAGGAAAAGTTTCATCCGCAGCTCACACCTGAATAGACATCAGAGTCTCCACTGGAGAGAGAGACAGCATCAAAACTTTGTGTAGGGCAGAGAAAAGATCATTTTTAAAACACATTTGCTAATTCCCACACAGTGACCTTTTGGTTTGTTTGCACTGTTTGTGTCACCCTGTTCTCTCAGCTCCCTCATGTGAGTTGCCCACTTTTGCCTTTTTGCAGGTCGCCTTCTCTGGGGTGAATCCCATGGTCCTTTCTACCAACTCCCTTCTCCAGTGAGTCTTGGGAGTGTGTGTCCCTCCTGCCAGGAGTTTCCATCAGCCCGAGGTGGGGGAAATAGGGGTGAACTCAAGTAGTTAAACTGAGCTAAAATTGATCTGGGCTTTGTCTCCTCCAGGATTTTCCAGCCTAATGTAAGCGCACCACTATATGTGCAGTGCTGACATAGCCCAGGCACAGGGGTTGGGGTTAGCTATCACCTTCCCTTTGACCTGTCCTAATCAACAACAATTTTCCTGGTCTGGACGAGCCCTGAGCATCTCATTTGTACTGTCACTGCACTAGCAGGGCGATTGTTAGTCACCAAGTTCCCCCTTTTGGCAACAGATTGTCTCATCCCCTGTTGTTCTCACGCTAGTCCACGTTGTGCTGGGCAGCAGGTTGTTTTCTTTTTACCACTTTCCTTATTGAAAATCTATTTCAATATAACCAAGAGGAGGAGAAGGAGTGGGACAAATGTATCATTTCAGCCTCTGCTACACCAGAAGGAAATGGGGTGAGTCGGCGTGATTCCCTCCTTCCCCATCACCGTCACTAGGCCCGCTCACTCCAGCAGCACTGGTGTCTGTCTGAGCCACAGTGGAGTTTATCCACCTGTATTCTACCCTTCCACCTCCCAAACATCATAATAGCAATTTGATCCTAAATCCAACTCGTTAGGGCTGGAGATGAAGGTGTCCCAGACCTGGTTGGGGAATTCCAATGAATCCCAACTGTGATCATTCCCAGTTTAAATCCCAGTTCCTGTCTATTGACAGAACCACTTCTGGTCTTTTCCCTGCTGAGCTTGGCTCGTTTGCAGATGAGAAGGTTGGCAGTTTTTCCCTATTACAATGTTGTTTTTTTCAGGGCCAGCTCTATGTACCAGCAAAACAAGCAGGTGCTTGGGGCGGCACATTTGCAGGGAGCGGCATTCCGGCCATCCTTTTTTTTTTTTTTTTTTTTTAAACTCACTTCCTCCCTTCTTGCAACACTGCAGAAGCGGAGAACCCACAGGACCCTGGGAGCTGTAGTTCCTTGCCTAGCTCCCTGCCTATAGAGCCAGCCCTGGAGCAGGGAAAGAACTACATTTCCCAGCATTCCCTTGGCAGCTATCAACAGGAAAGGGAGGGGGAGGGAGTGAGGTAGCTGAGCCATGCTGCAGCTTGCTGTGAATGGAGAGCTGGCTGCTAGAACGGGGTGGCACTGTGAGTGGGGGACAAGTGTGCCCAGCCCAAGGAGTAGAAGGCTTTGCCCCAGATATCCCCTTCAGAAGACTTCCCCAGACTGGCTTAGGGATACTGGTGTGACCTCACCTTGCAGCCCGCAAAGAAGGAATTGGCTGGACTAAATGGACAGTGCATCTCTCTATCTGAAGCCTAGCAAGGGAGGTACGTGGATCCCACTAGAATTTAAAATGAAAAGTAAGGGAGGGGAGGCTCTGCTAGAGGACTTGGGCAGCTTTAGATACAGTACCAGGCACATGGGAGGATTTCCACTTCCGAGCCATGGAAGCAGCAATTGACTTTTTCTTTCCAGATTTAGCTAATATTCAGAAAGGGAATCTAGCCCTCAAAATTCAGGAGTGCTCAAGCTCAATTTGGGCAGCTGTTACTTCATTTCTCCCAAATCAAATATACTGATCCACTGTAACTTGCTGTAGAAAAAGTAGGATAAAATTGAGCAAGAAATGCTTCCTAGTGATTTTTAGGACTGGAATTGCTATTTTCAACTGCCATTACCTTTTTATTTTTATTTGTTTAAAAGGAAGACAGTAATATTGCATTGGCAAATTCCCCATAGAAACAAAGAGTGGAACAAAAGAATAATAAAGGCACCTCTAATTTTCCTCATTTATGTAGGACTGTCTTATAATATGCATCCAGATATCCTCCAATCACACAAGCTGAAAATTGTTCCACTTTACTGCAGTTCTGTAACCATATGAGAACCAATCCTGTCTGTGTTCTGTGCACATCCAAAATTCCTGCTGAATGACCCGCCCTGGGAGCAAGTTACCAGTGACCCAGGGCTGGGACAGCAGGAGGGTGCAGGTTGGGGGGGAGAGCCCAGGGCTGGGGTGGCAGGGGGGTGGGGGGAGGGCACTGGTGTTGGTGGGGGGAGAGCCCAGGGCTGGGGCAGCAAGGGGGTGCAGGGTGGGGGAGCCCAGGGCTGGGGTGGGGGGCAGCCAAAATTTTTTTTGCTTGGGGCGGCAAAAAACCTAGAGCCAGCCCTGGTTTTTTTCTAAATAACACGACTCCATAATAATGAAGTGCTGTGGAGTGAAGAAGGTTTGAATGGATCAGAGGAGAAGGCAACGGGGGAATCTGCCCTCTTGATTTCTGAGTAATCAAATGTAACCTGCTCTGGAATTTCATTTTGTATGAACAAGAAAGTGACTTATACCGCTCTGTGTTGCGGGTTTTTCCCTCTCTCCTGGAGGCTATTTGGTCACAACTGAATATTAGTTTTGTTTTCCTGGATGTAGCTCAGATTTATCAGGGACTTTGGGACAAATGACTGTTTGCTAAACAAGTACTGTCTTATTTTATTTTTGTCTTTCCCACACCGCTGCATGATGACACGGAAGAAGCTCAAGTGCAGTTCACTCACCAGGAGAGGATACTCCGGGCCATCGGGCATGCTACCAAGGAAACAGTAGTGGGTTTAGGGCTCCGCTCTGAAATAGTGAACAGCACACCCCAAATTGTGCAACTAACTGAAGTAACTGGGTGCGTGTGGCCTATGATTTGGGAAACGCTGTCCCTGTCTGTGTTGATGTGGAGAAACCAGAAGTGGCATTTTTGGTCAACTTGCGTTTGGTAGATGCTGCAACTAACTATTCACTACAATGAAATCAGTAGCTGCACACTATCTAATTTTTAATATATTCTGCTCCTTTGGTGACTTACAAGGATTCTGCTGCAGGCGTGTTTTACTCCTGGGGGAATTCTGCACCAAAAATTAAAAATTCTGCACACAATATTTTAAAATTCGGCATATTTTATTTGTCAAAATAACACAATGTAATCATGCTAGCTTCAATTATTTTGGTAATTTATTTCATATTATCTGTCAGCAAGTATGTCTCTAACAATACAGCCCCCCCCAAAAAAAGAATCTGGTGATTTTTTTTTTTGACAAATAGATTCTGAAGTACACCATAACTCCAATGCTGAGGTGGGAAAAAGTGTGAGAGAAATAGTGTACAGGAGAACACAGACCCAGACGTCCGTTATTTCAAATGGAATTTGTTTTGACAAGCTCTAAAGTAAAATTACTTAAGGAGACAAGCTGTGTAACCTTGTACCCCATTAGACTGAATGGATCACTGAGTTCCCCTCTTCTCTGCAAAGCGAAGATGTACAATGTCTGTCAGGAGAAGCCCATGGTTCTTTTTATGAATGGCAATGGATGTGTGAGCTAATAGGTAGTTTTTCTGTTATTTTGTATGGGAGCTGAAACCCCTTTTCCTTTTTTGAGGAAGCTCATGGTCACAGTTCAGCCTTTTAACCCTCAAGCCAGGTATGGAAACCTCCCCACAATGGTCCTTGGATTTCTTTTATTTTGGAGATCTTTGGGCTTCAAACCTCCACAGTGCATGTGGTTCGCAGCAATCGATAGTTTAAGAAAACTGCTGGGTGAAGTGGGACTCTTCCAAACTGACGATAGCCCGAAGTCTGCCTCACATGAAATGGATCAGGCTACGGTGTCTGTGACCAAGGCGTCCTTCACTCCTTGTTTGCCTGTAGACTTCAGGCAAGTGACTGCCATGTGGGGTGAGCTGGAATCCTCAACCATGAAGACCAAGGTAAAGGTGGAAGCCCTTTTGCACCAGGAACCTGTCTAAGAAAGATGGACATTCCAGGACTCCCAGACTGATCCCCTCTGGGGAAGGAAGTTATAACATCAGCACCAGGCTGTGCCAGCCTTGACCTGTCTCCTCGTACCTGAGAGCTTGCGAATGTGGAGTACTGAGCCGGCGACCCCATCGCCTGGCTCCTTGACTGCAGCTCTACCTCCTACTCCATGGGAGTCTAAAGAGCTGCAGCGTTGGAATCACACGTCAATTTCAATATCTGATTGGTACTTATTCTATTTTTCAGACTTTGTTTTTGTCAACTGGGAGTCATCCCAGCCTTCCTATTCTACTCCGGTGGTACAGTGGGGCTCAGTGCGTGCACATGTGCATGAAACCTGTCACATCCACACAACGAAGGAGCTAAAACGAATAATTCTCAAGTATAAATAACCCTAAAATGCTGCCCTACAAAGTGATTGAACATGTGCTCCTCGTTCTGTGAAAGAGGTCAAAGAACCTGAGCTGTCGGATACATACCATTAAAAATCTGCGTATTAAGGTTTTTATCTGTGGAAGCCACTGGGAGAAGGTTAGCCATACACTGGTGAGATCTAAGGCGGGAGCTCTGAAGTTGTGGCTTAAATACGAACAATAAATTGGTGTTAGTGTTAATATATTCAAGCGGCTGAGTGTGGATCACACGGCCTGGGTGAAGTTCTCTGACTGGGATTAATAACTAAAGGGACAGCTGCTTCCTCGGTTCCTGTTTCAGGATTTATAAGGGCTGATTTTCTGCTGTATAATTCTGATGATTTGATTCCAAAGCAAGATAATTGTTAACCGAGTGATTTCCTGATCTGACCTGAACGAGCTCATTGTACTGTGTGCCCCAGAGCTAGCTGGGTGGTGTTACTAATAGTTTAGGTTTAGTTAGATGTGGTATTCATTTTATTTGTTTGTTCATTTTAATGAAATGTATAGAAGGGCTATTGAGTCATTTCTTCCAATAAGCTACATGGGCCAGAACCGTAGAGATCAGCCGGCCCTACTCGGAGCCTTATTAACTCCCTCAATATTAACTCTTAGGTTCTCATATGGGTCCAGCTGGGAGGGGGGGCACACCCTTCTCAGCTCTTGCTACATCCTAGGGGGCTCTCACAAGGGAAAATGAGCTCCCCAGCGCAGGCTTTCAGGAGTAGTGGGGGTGGGCCAGGGGCAATGTGTCTGTCTGCCTGATGAGGGGTTGGTGGAAGGGGGTATCTCAGCCAGTGGCAGAAGTGGCTCCATCCCACCCCCTCCACTCCACATCGGTGCCCAGGGTCCTTCTGCTCAGCCCAAGTTAGGGGCATTTCCCATGCCCCTCTCCCTGCTGAGGTGCCCGTGAGGGCACAGGAGCTTCAGGGGGACACTGATGCTGAGAGTCTCCCTGGGCCAGGGCTGGCCCAGAGCCCTGTGATCCCCACTCCTGTGGCCCCAGCCCACCAGGAGCTGGCGAGATGGGCTGCCCTGGCCTGCCTGCCATGGGGCTGGAAGGTTCCTCCCAGAGGTGACACGTGGGGAGCTCATGTTCCCCACCCCTTTTACATTGTGCCCCTTCAGTATCAGCAGGTACAAATTGTCTCTGCTGGGAGGGGCAGACTGTCCCTGGTGCAGTGTGTGTGCACCCCGACCTGTCGCGGTGGGCAGGGAGCGTGCTGTTACCGCAGTTACAGCCTACCAAATTCTACTGGGTCTCGCCACAATGAGATTCAGGGGTCAGGGTCGCATGGCAGCCCTCAGGTACAGGGCAGCGCAGTCTAGAGGCCAGAGTCAGTACTGTGGTCCTTGCATTCAGGACAGCGCGGCCTAGCGACAGAGTCCATGTAGCAGCCTTCAGATACAGGGCAGCGCAGCCTAGCAGCCAATACTCCGGGGCCATCACTGGGGGGGGGGGCAGTGGCCGAGGTATGGGGGCCTGGGCCCACCCGACTCCACCAGGCCCTGATCAAGGGCTCTAACAGTGATGGAGTGGTCTGCCATTGGGGAGCGGGGAATCCCACCAAAACATGCTGACCTCACACGGTGGGAGATACCACTCGCTCACCCACCTAGCGTCACCTCCACTGAGCTTCCTGAAGCTGCAGTCCATGAGGCATCCAGGTAACTCCCTGGGACCCTGATGGCAACAGAGCTCCAGTCTGGATCTCAGGATCTCCAGCTAGACGACACCTCAGCTGGAGCTTTTCCCCCAAAGGTCCTTCCCCTCCAGCGGTCAGACCAGACTGAGCCAGGCTGCTCCCTTTTTATACTAGCACAGCACTTGGAGCATGCCCAGTACGGTCAGAGGTGCGGGAATTCCTTTGCCCGCAGTGTGGGGTGTGTACACTCTGTCACAGACCCCCACGGTCACATTATTGGGGGGGGGCCCTGACTCCCCAGCAGATGACCGCTCTCCCTCTCCTGCCCCTGGAGGGAGGGGAAACCCTTTACCCATGTCTCCAGCTCCCTTCCTTCCTCAGCTGCAGGAGGTTTCCATATTGTGTTAAAAACACTGCGTGGCAGTTCTGGCCAGCGGGTGGTTGGAGCTGGCTGTGCTGGCTGCAGGGTCCCGCTGTAACCTCATTGTCGCCATTCAGGGCAACTGCACCTGGATTCCCCCTCCGTGGTCACCCAGTGACACCCACCCTTAGGCTTCCCAGCCATCTTGGGTGGAGACGTCTCTCTCCCTTTCCTGAACAGCGTATTTCCAGGCTACACCAACCCTGTTTGCAATGTAATATCCCTCAGCAAGTCCTAAACGGCCAGTGCCTGCCCTTTGCTGTCTCTGCAGTGACTAAGAGCAGTGTCACTGCCAACAGTTATACCCACCCTGCTCTTTGGTGCAAGCACGTTTATTCTTCAGGGGAAAGCATTGTCCAGAAGCCATTAAAAACAAGGAAAGAACCAGAGATCACCCAAACTCCAGCAAGGGCTCTGGCTGGGGATTTGTCCTTCAAACCCCACCACAGCTTTTTCTGTCATCATAACAGCCTTCGCTCAGCGCAAGTCCTCACCCCGTTAATCTGTAAATCTCTCCTTTATGGGGTTTGGGGTTCTGTGATCTGGGAATGGAATCACAGGGTCACCAAAGCACAAACCTGTCCGGGGGTGGGGGGGTCAAACAGCACATTCTGCCCCAGCCTGACTCTGATTCCCCCAATCCCATGAGGCTTGCCTGCACAGGTTCAAATCCTGCTCACAGCAAAGGGCCAAGCACCAGTCCCATGAATGGGCAATGGGGGGTTGTGCTCCTAGGTCACCTTGATGTGTCTCAAAATCCCACCTCCTGAGCTTCTCCGGATGATGCTCAACGACGAAGGAGAAGTGGGGGGGGATCCCGGAGAGAAAGATTCACATCAACAGAGATGCACTGTCCTAGGGCTGGGGGTTCCACGACCACCGCTCCCAAGAGAAGGAGGCGGGTAATGGTTGTTGGGGACTCCCTCCTCAGGGGGACTGAGTCATCTATCTGCCATCCCGACCGGGAAAACCGAGAAGTCTGCTGCTTGCCAGGAGCTAGGATTCATGATGTGACGGAGAGACTGCTGAGACTCATCAAGCCCTCGGATCGCTATCCCTTCCTGCTTCTTCACGTGGGCACCAACGATACTGCCAAGAATGACCTTGAGCAGATCACTGCAGACTATGTGGCTCTGGAAAGAAGGATAAAGGAGTTTGAGGCGCAAGTGGTGTTCTCGTCCATCCTCCCTGTGGAAGGAAAAGGCCCGGGTAGAGACCGTTGAATTGTGGAAGTCAACAAATGGCTATGCAGGTGGTGTCAGAGAGAAGACTTTGGATTCTTCAACCATGGGATGGTGTTCCAAGAAGAAGGATTCCTAGGAAGAGACAGGCTCCACCTAACAAAGAGAGGGAAGAGCATCTTCACAAGCAGGCTGGCTAGCCTAGTGAGGAGGGCTTTAAACTAGGTTCACTGGGGGAAGGAGACCAAAGCCCTGAGGTAAGTGGGGAAATGGGATACGGGGAAGAAGCACGAGCAGGAGAGCACAAGAGGGGAGGACTCCTGCCTCACACTGAGAAAGCGGGGCAATCAGCGAGTTATCTTAAGTGCCTTTACACAAATGCAAGAAGCCTGGAAAAGAAGCAGGGAGAACTGGAAGTCCTGGCACTGTCAAGGAACTATGATGTGATTGGAATAACAGAGACTTGGTGGGATAACTCACAGGACTGGAGTACTGTCATGGATGGATATAAACTGTTCAGGAAGGACAGGCAGGGCAGAAAAGGTTGGGGAGTTGCATTGTATGTAAGAGAGGAGTATGACTGCTCAGAGTTCCAGTATGAAACTGCAGAAAAACCTGAGAGTCTCTGGATTAAGTTTAGAAGTGTGAGCAACAAGGATGATGTCATAGTGGGAGTCTGCTATAGACCACCAGACCAGGGGGATGAGGTGGACAAGGTTTTCTTCAGGCAACTAACGAAAGTTACTAGATCGCAGGCCCTGGTTCTCATGGGGGACTTCAATCACCCCAATATCTGCTGGGAGAGCAATATAACAGTGCACAGACAAGCCAGGAAGTTTTTGGAAAGTGTAGGGGACAATTTCCTGGTGCAAGTGCTGGAGAGAGCTCTTCTTGACCTGCTGCTCACAAACAGAGAAGAATTAGTAAGGGAAGCAAAAGTGGATGGGAATCTGGGAGGCAGTCACCATGAGATGGTCGAGTTCAGGATCCTGACACAAGGAAGAAAGGAGAACAGCAGTATATGGATCCTGGACTTCAGAAAAGCAGACTTTGACTCCCTGAGGGAACTGATGGGCAGGATCCCCTGGGAGAATAACATGAGGGGGAAAGGAGTCCAGGAGAGCTGGCTGTATTTTAAAGAATCCTTATTGAGGTTGCAGGAACAAACCATCCCGATGTGTAGAAAGAATAGTAAATATGGCAGGCGACCAGCTTGGCTAAACAGTGAAATCCTTGCTGATCTTAAACACAAAAAAGAAGCTTACAAGAAGTGGAAGATTGTACAAATGACCAGGGAGGAGTATACAAATATTGCTCAGGCATGCAGGAGTGAAATCAGGAAGGCCAAATCACACTTGGAGTTGCAGCTAGCAAGGAATGTTAAGAGTAACAAGAAGGGTTTCTACAGGTATGTTAGCAACAGGAAGAAGGTCAGGGAAAGTGTGGGGAAGGCAACCTAGTGACAGAGGATGTGGAAAAAGCTAATGTACTCAAAGCTTTTTTTGCCTCTGTCTTCACAAACAAGGTCAGCTCCCAGACTACTGCACTGAGCAGTACAGCATGGGGAGGAGGTGACCAGCTCTCGGTGGAGAAAGAAGCGGTTTGGGACTATTTAGAAAAGCTGGATGAGCACAAGTCCATGGGGCCGGATGCGCTACATCCGAGGGTGCTAAAGGAGTTGGCTGATGTGATTGCAGAGCCATTGGCCATTATCTTTGAAACCTCATGGTGATCCGGGGAGGTCCCGGATGACTGGAAAAAGGCTAACGTAGTGCCCATCTTTAAAAAAGGAAAGAAGAAGGATCCAGGGAACTACAGGCCAGTCAGCCTCACCTCAGTCCCTGGAAAAATCATGGAGCAGGTCCTCAAGGAATCAATTTTGAAGCACTTAGAGGAGAGGAAAGTGATCAGGAACAGTCAGCATGGATTCACCAAGGGCAAGTCATGCCTGACTAACCTAATTGCCTTCTATGAGGAGATAACTGGGTGTGTGGATGATGGGAAAGCAGTGGATGTGTTATTCCTTGACTTTAGCAAAGCTTTTGATACGGTCACCCACAGTATTCTTGCGAGCAAGTTAAAGACGTATACTATAAGGTGGACTATAAGGTGGCTAGAAAGCTGGCTAGATCATTGGGCTCAATGGGTAGTGATAAATACCTAGCTGCTTTTAAGGCAGAGGCAGGGGAGTTCTCGACGAAGCCAAGCAGGTTTATTTCAATCTTTGGTGTCTGGCTAGCCATAAGCCTGACTGGGATGATTGCAATATACTTATGAGAACCTTGTTGTCGGAAGTGGAGCGGAATCAGGTTATAGCTAAGGCTAAGGAGGAAGCACAGAGAAGGCATTTAAGGTTTGAAAAGGAAAGCTATTGGACACCAGAGGTTGTACCAATTGGAATCCTCAGAAGTGAGTGTGCTCGTCCTGGTTTGTTGCTTCAAATCTCTGTACAGACGTTATGTTACTGGAAAAGTGTATAGTGGCAGTGTGTATGTGTTAATGGTTGGAGAAAAGGTGTATGAGTGAAGAGTGGAAGGTTCCTTTGTAAGTTAGAAGAAGCCGAGAAAGAGAGAAGGAAAAAGAACAGAACGAGTTAACGGGAAAATATAGCTAGCAAGCTCAGTCATCCTGGCCCTATCCAAGGACATTGTTCACAGCCAAGACTTGGCTGACAGCCAAGAGAAAGGGGGGCCTGAATGTGCCCAAGCAACTGTGAGATCTGCAAAATACTGCAAGGCATAATGAGGACAACAGAAGGGTTAAAAAGCAGCTTTGCTGGACAGTATTGGCCCAGGGATTTAAAAATTCCCCCACTCTGTTTGGACAGGCTCTGGCCAGAGATTTGGAGGAGTGGGATAATGAGGACAAAGCCCTCCTTCTGCAATATGTAGATGATTTGCTAATTGCTGCTGTGGGTCTAATCCCTTGTCTTAAAACTACTGTGAGTCTCCTGAACTTGGTTGGACTTCGAGGATACAGGGTAGCTCGAAGCAAAGCTCAAATTGCACTCCCTGAAGTTCGGTATCTGGGATTTCACATCAGACGGTGAGAAAGCCTCCTTTCTGTCATTTAAGAGGCTATCTGCCAAGTTCCTATCCCTAGTAACCGTAAACGTCTTAGAGCATTTTTTGGGCATGGCAGGTTTTTGCAGAATGTGGATCCCAGAGTTTGGACTGTGGGCTAAACCTCTGTATGAATGTGTTAAGGGATCAGAGTAGCAGCCGTGTTAGTCTGTATCCGCAAAAAGAAGAACAGGAGTACTTGTGGCACCTTAGAGACTAACAAATTTATTAGAGCATAAGCTTTCGTGGACTACAGCCCACTTCTTCGGACTTCTTGGGCTGT
>NW_023260546.1:29154-53082 GCF_013100865.1 Trachemys scripta elegans
TGGTAAGACAACTCCCACCTGTTTATGCTCTCTGTATGTGTGTATATATATCTCCTCAATATATGTTCCATTCTATATGCATCCGAAGAAGTGGGCTGTAGTCCACGAAAGCTTATGCTCTAATAAATTTGTTAGTCTCTAAGGTGCCACAAGTACTCCTGTTCTTCTTTTTGTGTTAAGGGAGTGGATCATGACCCCTTTCACTGGTCCCCAGAAGCGGACAGGGCATTTCAGTTACTAGGTGCCTGGAAACATCCCGTGGCATACTTCTCTAAGCAACTGGATCAAGTTTCAAAGGGTTGGCCAGCATGTTTGAGGGCGGTCACAGCCACTGCCCTAGTGCTTGGGGAAGCTGACAAACTGACACTGGGAGGAACTGTGCAAGTGTATATTCCCCATATGGTTCAAGCCCTGCTGGATACTAAGGGCGGTCTCTGGCTCACACAGGCTCGGGTTGCTCGGTACCAAGCGAAACTGTTAGAGAATCCTGAAGTTACCTTGCAAACCTGTCCCTCCCTTAATCCAGCTACCCTGCTACCAGAGACAGAAAAGCAGGAACATGACTGTCTGGAAATCATAGATGCCCAATACTCCAGCCGCCCAGATTTAAAAGATCAACCATTGTTTGATTAATGCAGTGGCTTTCAAACTTTTTTACTGCTGACCCCTTTCACATAGCAAGTCTCTTGAGTGCGACCCCCCCCCTTATAAATTAAAAACACTTTTAACACCATTATAAATGCTGGAGGGAAAGTGGGGTTTGGGGTGGAGGTTGACAGCTCGTGACCCCCCATGTAATAACCTCATGCCCCCGTGAGGGGTCCCAACCCCCAGTTTGAGAACTCCTGGATTAATGCGTCAGAGCAAGGTCAGTCCAAGCACATGTTGCCTTTTCTTGTTGTTGAGGTAACTCTGAGGCGGGGGAAGGAGCTGGTATTAATTACCAACTGATTGTTGATATAATTACGAGATCTGAAATAGGCCAGGAATAATCTGATGGGGAAGGAATAATGTGGCACCCCCGCTATTTTCCACTGTTAGAATTATAGCGCCAACACAAAACAGTGAATCCTCTGCAGTTCTAAACCAAAATAGTTTCCACCTAGTATCAGCAGGGAAAGATGAAGAGCTTTCTTTTGGCCATGTTGAGTTTCAGTTGACAGCTGGTGGACGTCTGCTGGAGGTACACCTCTACCTCGATGTAACACTGTCCTCGGGAGCCAAAAAATCTTACGGCGTTATAGGTGAAACCGCGTTATATCGAACTTGCTTTGATCCACCGGGGTGCGCAGCCCCCCCCCTCCCCGGAGCACTGCTTTACCACGTTATATCCGAATTCGTGTTATATCGGGTCGCGATATATCAAGGTAGAGGTGTATTAGAAAGACTGGGCTAAGATTTAGTTTGATTAGCGGGAGACAGATCCAGAGCAGAGAGGTAAAGAGGGCTGAGGGATTCTGCATTAGCAGATTTTAATGCAGGATCTGACTTCGCTTGTATTAGTGTTTTCTTTATTGTAAAGCATTTAGCTGCTTTTGTAGAGAAGTGTTCATCTGTCATAGACTTTAATCGCAGACTTTAAGGTCAGAAGGGACCTTTGTGATCGTCTAGTCCAGGGGCGGGCAAACTTTTTGGCCTGAGGGCCGCATCGGGTTTCGGAAATTGTATGGAGGGCCACTTAGGGGAGGGGGTCGTGGCCCATCCCCCATCTCCTATCTGCCCCCCCCCCCCGGGATTTCTGCTCCATCCAACTCCCCCTGTTCTCTGATGGCCCCCGCCCCAGGACCCCTGCCCCATCCACACACCCCTACTCCCTGTCCCCTGACTGCCCCTGGACCCCTGCCACCCCATCCAACCCCTCCTCTCATTCCTGACGGCTCCCCCGGAACCCCTGCCCCATCCAACCACCCTTTCTCCCTGTCCCCTGAATGCCTCTGGAACCCCTGCCCCTGACTGCCCCCTGCTGCCCCATCCAACCCCCCCCTTCCTGACTGCCCCCCGGAACCCCTGCCCCCATTCAGCCCTCTATTCCCCTGCCCCGACCCCTATCCACACCCCCGCCCCCTGACCACCACCCCGAACTCCCCTGCCCTCTATTCAACCCCCCCTGCTCCCAGCCCCCTTACCGTGCTGCCTGGAGCACAGGTGGCTGGTGGCGCTACAACCACACCACCCGGCTGGAGCCAGGCCACGCTGCGGTTGCCGCCACACAGCTCAGAGCACCGGCTCAGGCCGGGCTCTGCAGCTGCGCTGCCCCACAAGCTCCCAGCCCCCCCGCCCAGAGCCTTGCCCCGGTGGCGGAGCGAGCTGAGGCTGCAGGGGAGGGGGGAACAACAGGGGAGGGGCCAGGAGTTCAGGGGCCGGGCAGGACGGTCCCGCAGGCTGGATGTGGCCCGCGGGCCGTAGTTTGCCCTATTCTGGTCTAGTCTAACCTCCTGCACAACACAGGCCACAGAATCTCACCCACCCACTGTCCTCTTCCTAGAGTTCTGAGGAGGTTATATGAGTATTTTTAAAGAGTGCAGACTGCAGATTAGGTTGCAGTGAGGTCTCAATAAGCGCAGGATCAGGCTCTAAACTGCTGTCAAGTCCACACAGTGAACAAACTGAAAAAACACTTTGATCTTTCTGTTGTAGTGATCTTATGGGTAAATTACAGCAATCCAAGGTTAAAAGAACTAGATCTGTGATTTTATTTAGATTGGTGTGGCTTTAAGAAGCTGCTTTCATGTTATTTACTCTCTCTTAGATACTGACCCTGCAAACAGTTATGCATGTGGAGGGCTCCCATGCATAGGCGTTTGCAGGATTGGGGCTTTAGTGAATGAAGCAAAAGCATGTGGCTAGGCCTAGCTCATGATATTTGCATGATTGTTTTCAATGTGCTCCAGGGCTTCTACTCTTTGAGTTGGTGACACACACACACAATGTGAGAGTTTCAGACCAGGAGAACTTTGTCTGTTTCTACAGGGCTCTGTTGCACTTGCACAGCGTGAGTCCTAAACACTCTTTTAAAATACCCATAACCAACCACCTGATGTTTTACTTCCCTTCGTATTTTCAGTGTTGTCACTTGTTTGTTTGGGGTTTTCTTTGCTATCTGTGTTGATTTATTACTTATTTTTACTGTTCTATGTGTGGGAAGTATTCATCAAATTAAGAGTTGACATCCCAGAGAAATTGTATAAGCCTGAGTGAATACCCTTTACTCTCCTTTCCAGTATCAGAAAATATTGTATTAACTATTTCTAATTGACTCATAGATTTGTTTAGCATCCTAAAGCTGAGCTGTGTGTGCAGATAATATGCATGCAAGAGGGATAGTTTTGTGAATTGCAAAAGTCCATAGCATGCTAGTGTTTTGGCAGATGCTTCATTTTTTGAGAGCAGCTTTCCCTGAAGATTTAGTGGTCTATGGTAGGAGTAGGTTATTAAATTGGGCCTCTGGTGCATATATTTTATGCTTTTGCTTAGTGGCCATGGCTTTGTTTTATTTCTATAGCTGTCTTCAGTATGCCACATTTTGGTGTGTTTACTAACTTGCGTTGTTAGAAAGGATGATAAAATACATGTACTCCGAGAACAGTGTTAATTTTCTTTGTATTTGATTTCATATTAAATAAACATCTTAGGCAGTGCAACTTGTTAATTATCCCTTGTTTTCATATTTTTTCTTCTTCCTCTATACCTATGAACTGTTTAAGAATATATATTATATCTAGAGTTTTTGTTTGCACTGGTGGTGCACATCCGCACATACCTCGAGATTGGTGCTGCACATAACAAAATTCAACCTGCACATGGATGGAAAATATTCAAGGGTTTACATTGGTTAGCAGGGTGATTTTTTTCACACCCATAACTGACACAACTAAGCTGGCAAAACTTTTAAGTGCAGACCGGGCAAGGGTCTGCATGTGGATTTCAGAGCACTTTAAACTATTACTTTTAACCCAAACATGTTGGTATCAGAGGGCAAAAGTTCCAAAGGGAACTTCTGCAGAATGCAAGAAAAATGCACAGCACACATTGTCTGAAAGGTATCAGAGGTAGGGCTCAATCTCAAATTCATGAGCAGTTCATAGACCATTTACTACAAACTTCAAAGAGAAATATAGACGATGACATTATTACACCCAAGTTTCTTCTAAATGTTAATATTCCTTTTGATCTCTGAATCAGTAGATATAGTGACAGACAGGAACCGTCTGTTTACCTGGCTAACATCTAACAAGTCATAAGTAAACACATAGAATTAGTATTACCTCTAATTCTCTCACAATACTGGTTTGCATTTCAGAGCTCTCATCTATGGGACATGGCTACATTAACTATTTATAAGGAATATCCCTAATTACTATTTACATACTTTTCTAGCATATCTCTAAAGGTTGAATTTGGGTCATTTAGCCTGCGAGCTGCTTGACCCTTTCTGTCTCAATGTCACGGGAGTGTCTGGCTGTGTGTGTTCCCAGCAGAGATGGGGATAGTTAAATCCCTCATACGCAGAGTGTCCTGCACCTTTGAGCACCTGGGGAGCTGCCACCGGGATTTGACTGCTTTAAAATGGGCTGGGGTTAAACCAATAGACTCTTCTTTGTGAGAAATGTCCCATGAACTCCCCTGATCTCCCTTGTTTTCTATCCCCTCAGCAGGGTTTCCTGTTCCCAAACCTGATGTGATCTCTCAGCTAGAACGAGGGGCAGAGCCGTGGCTCCTGGATCTCCAGGGCTCTGAGGAAGGAGATATCCTGAGAGCTGTCTACGCAGGTGAGGGATCATTAAACCAATTCAAAAACGCTCCGTGCCTGAAGGAAGGAGCTGGGATTCCTTAAAAAGGCCTTGGGAGCTCTCGGAGTTCAGGAGGCCTTGTATCGCTCCCGACTTCCTACCCATCCTCACTGACACCTGGCAGCAGCTCCCTACCTGACGGATACAATTCTGCCTCCACATCCCCTCTTCTCGCCACTGTGGAGAAGAGTTTAGGAGAATTTGCTACCAGCGTTTTTTTTTTTCTGTCTCTCCAGCTCTAATTTTGCTTTGTTTCCCCGTTTTCTGCCCCTGTTTATGACGTTTCTCTCTCTGTCCTAGCAGGTGCTGGGATGGTGAGTGAGAACGAGGAGCTGAATCCTCAGCAGGAAGATGCTGAACAAGTGGAAGCACACGGGGGATTATTGCAAGGATCCCAAGGGAATGTGTCCAGGTGTTGTGTGCAGGGAAAAGCCTGTGAGAGTCAGGACAGGCCAGAGAGGGAGCAGGGAATCCAGCCCAGGGAGAAAGTGGGCAATTCCATTAATTGTCTGGGGACTCACCATAACTCCAAGGAAATCACAGCCCAGCAGAGAATACCCACAGAAGAGAGAAAAAACACATGCACTGAGTGTGGGAAACATTTCACTCTGATCTCCATCCTCATTAGACATCAGCGGATCCACATGGGAGAGCGGCCCTACAAATGCTGTGAGTGCGGGAAACAGTTCAGGGAGAAATCAAACTTTGTTACACATCAGACAAGCCGCACAAGGGAGAGACCCTATGAGTGCTGTGAGTTCAGGAAAAGCTTCACTCGGAGCTCTACCCTTACTAGACATCAGAGGATCCACACAGGAGAGCGACCCTATACATGCTGTGAGTGCGGGCAAACGTTCGCTCAGAGCTCAGCCCTATTTAACCATGAGAAGATCCACACAGGAGAGCGCCCCTACGAATGCTCTGAGTGCGGGAAACAATTAATTGAGAAATCAAAATTTATCAAACATCAGACAAGCCACACGGGAGAGAAACCCTATGAATGTTGTGAGTGTGGGAAACAGTTCAGTGAGAAATCAAACCTTACTAAACATCAGACAAGCCACACAGACCATAGACCCTATGAGTGCTGTGAGTGCGGGAAAAGCTTCACTCGGAGCTCATCCCTTATCAGACATCAGAGGATTCACACAGGAGAGAGACCGTATAAATGCTGTGAGTGCAGGAAAAGCTTCGCTTTCAAATCAGATGTTAATAAACATCAGAGGGTCCACACGGGAGAGCGCCCCTATGCATGCTGTGAGTGCGGGAGACAGTTCAGTCAGAAATCAAACCTTAGCGCACATCAGAGAGGCCACGCAGAGCAGAGTCCCTATGAGTGCTGTGAGTGTGGGAAAAAATTCACTCAGCGCTCAGGCCTTATTAATCACCAGAAAATCCACATGGGAGACCACCCCTATACATGCTCTGAGTGGGGGAAACAGTTCAGTGAGAAATCAAACGTTATTAAACATCAGACAGGCCACACAGGAGAGAGACCGTATGAGTGCTGTGAGTGCGGGAAAAGGTTCACTCAGCGCTCAGGCCTTATTAATCACCAGAGAATCCACACGGGAGAGCGCCCCTACACATGCTCTGAGTGCGGGAAAAAGTTCACTCAGAGCTCAGGCCTTATTAAACATCAGAGGATCCACACGGGAGAGAGACCCTATGGATGCTTTGAGTGCAGGAAAAGCTTCACTTTTAAATCAGACCTTATTAATCATCAGAGAATGCACACGGGAGAGCGACCCTATGTATGCTGTGAGTGTGGGAAAAAGTTCACTCAGAGCTCAAGTCTCATCAGTCATCAGAGGATCCACCCAAGAGAGTAGCCTGTGAATGTGGGAAAAGTTTCATCCGGAGCTCACACCTTAATAGACATCAGCGATGTCACAGGATAGAGACACACCATAAACACTTTGTGTAGGGCAGAGAAAAGATTGTTTTAAAGCCATTTGCTAATTCCCACACAGGGACTTTTTAGGGCTGTTTGCACCATTTGCATCACACTGTTCTCTCAGCTCCCCCAGGTGAGTTGCCTGCTTTTCGTTTTGCAGGTCGCCCTTCTCTGGAGTGAATCCTGTGGTCCTTTCTACCAACTTCTTTCTAATGTGAGTCATCATGGGAGTGTCTCTCTCCTGCCAGGAGTGTCCATCAGCCCAGGGGTGGGAAATAGGAGTGACCTCAAGTAGCTAAATTGAGCAAAAATCGACCTGGGCTTTGCCTCCTCTAGGATTTTCCATGGAGTCGGCCTGCTGGAGGTAGCTACCCTAATGTAAACACCCTGCTAGATGTGCCGTGCTGACATAGCCCAGGCACAGGGGTTGGGGTTAGCTAGCACCTTCCCCTTTGACCTGTCCTAATCAACAACAATTTTCATACTCAAGACAAGCCTTGAGCATCACATTTATACTCTCACCGCACTAGCAGAGCGATTGTTAGAGTCACCAAGTTCCCCCTTTGGTGACAGATTGTCTCATCCCCAGTTGTTCTCACGCTGGTCCAGGTTGTGCTGGGCAGTGGGTTGTTTGTTTTTTTCCCCATTTTCCTCATTTAAAATCTATTTCAATATAACAAAGAGGAGGAGCAGGACTGGGACAAATGTATCATTTCAGCCTCTGCGACACGGGAAGGAAAGGGGGTGAGTCGGCGGGATTACCTCCTTCCCCATCGCCGTCACTAGGCCCGCTCACTCCAGCAGCGCTGGCGTCTGTCTGAGCCACAATGGAGTTTATCCACCTCTGTTCTACCCCTCCACCTCCCACAAAGTCTCTGCACTTCATAGCAAATTGATCCTAAATCCGACTCGTTAGGGCTGGAGATGGAAGTGTCCCAGACCTGGATGGGGAATTTCTGTGGATCCCAAACACAGTGTGAACATTCCGAGTTTAAATCCCAGTTTCTGTCTATTGACAAAGTCACTTCTGGACATTTCCCTGCTGAGCTGGGATTGTTTGCACATGAGAAACTCAGCAGTTTTTCCTTATTACGACAATGCTAATTTTTGTTGTTGTCAATAACACGACTCCATAATAATGTGGAGTGAAGCCAGTTTGAATGGCTCAGAGGAGAAAGTGATGGGGGAATCTGCTCTCCTGATTTTTGATTCATCCGATGGAACCTGCTCTGGAATTTAATTTTATATAAAATTGAACATGACTTATACAGAGCTAGTTGAGTGGTGTTAAGAATAGTTTAGATTTAGTGAGCTGTGTTCTTCATTTTATTTGTTTTATACATTTCATTAAAATAAACAAAGAGATAGCGAGTCATGTCTTTCAGTAAGCTACATGGGTCGTGGAGCATCTGGGTGGAGATCAGCCAGTCCAAGTCGGAGCCTTTATCAGCTCCCTCTGTATTAACCCTTTGGTTCTCACATGAGAGCAGCTGTCGGGAGAGGGGGGTGGGAACCCATCTCAGCTCCCACTGCATCCTAGTGTCATGCGTCTGACGAAGTGGGCATTCACCCACGAAAGCTTATGCTCCAATACATGTTAGTCTTAAAGGTGCCACAGGACCCTCTGTTACTGCATCCTAGGGGGCTCAGGGCATCACAAGGGAAAATTAGCTCCCCTATGCAGGCTTTCAGGAGTAGGGAGTTGGGAGGGGAGAGGTGGGCTGGGGCAGTGTCTGCCTCATGAGGGGTTGGTGGAATGGGGGTTTATCTGTAAGTACAGATGGATTGGTTGTGGATTTCTCTGCTTTCACTGTAATGGTCGGGGCCAGTCACCACTCCTGTCTGGCTTGCCCTGGCTTGGGGTTGTGTCTGCTCAGGCTCAGCTGAAGTTGGGGGTCTAGTTTGAAGGGTTGTACATGGAGGTGAAGAGATTGTGCCTTTCAGCCACTGTGGTGTTGGCAGAGTGAAGATGTTTGTGTTTTGAGGGAACATTGGGGAATGACTGAAAGAGGGCAGAGTTAAGGTTGTGTGGGCAACCTTAACTTTTGAATTTCCTAGTTTTCAAACCTGTGAGTTTTGTAGAAGCTGAGGTTCTGAAGGCAGACAATATTCCACTGGGTAACCTTAACTCTGCCCTTTAATTACTCTTAGGGGAATTCTGTGCCAAAAAATTAAAAACTCTGTGCACAATATTTTAAAATTCTGCATATTTTATTTGTCAAAATAACACAATATAATCACTCCAGCTTCAGTTATTTTGGTAATTTATTTCAAAATACCTGTCAACAACACAGACAACAGCAAAAATGATTCCCCCAGGAGTGAAGAGTTAAAGAAATCCCTACAACAACCCAGTTCCAGTTGGGGGGGTTTTGGAGGGGGTTGTGTGGGGCCCCCAGATACCTGCACTCCCATGCCCCCAGAGCCCAGCTGTGGGATAGCCCCCGGCCCAGACACCAGCACCCGCTCCCTGCAGAGTCCAGCTGCAGGCCAGACACCAGCACCCCCCTCCCCACACAGCCCGGCCGTGGAGCAGCCCCCGGCCCAAACACCAGCACCCCCAGAGTCTTTACTCTCCCCAACTTCTTTACTGCCCTGTCAGGGGACGTGGTGTGGTGCAGCCCTGCCCTTCCCCACTCTTTGCCAGAGCTGGCAGGGTCTCCCAGGCCCTACAAGCCGGGCTCTGCAGAGTCCAGCAGCCCCTAATGGTGGTCAGAAATTCTGTGGGGAAGACAGGGAATTCTGCAAAATTCTGCAGGGCGCAGTGGCACAGAATTCCCCCAGGAGTATTTAATTAATATAAAGAGGATAGGCCCTGGTTGCCAGCTAGATATTAGCCAGCTAGCAAAGCCAATTCCAGGCTTAAACTCTTTGAAAGAGAACAATGAAAATTCCCTTTGGCCAGGCATCCTTTAAACCTATCAAACCCCAAATGCAGCTTGGAAGGGGTCATTAAACGCACAACAAACCTGCCTGTGTCTGAAGCAGGGACCTACAGGCTGTTTTGGGGGCTCATTTCCCCATAATCCACACACCATGTCCTACTGCCCATTGCTGAGATTTTAACTTTACACCCTGAGGACCTAACGGGCTGTTCCTTCATTCCAAAATTTTAGCAGCAGAATCATTGGGCAGAATACTGTGTCCCAGGAACCTTTTCCCTTTTCGGGAGAGAAGCTGTCTTTCTCTCAAACAGAGCCAAGCTGGGAAGCTTGGATCCCAACACAATTTGGCCAGAGTTCAGGGGGCTGGCTCGGGGGTTTCGCTTTGAGGAATGTCCTTCCTGTCTGCACTGGCAAAGGTGGGAAGAAACAAAGGAAAAAGATTCAAAGTAATTCTCCTGGGGGTGAGTTTTTGCCACCTCCCTCCTGGGTGTCTTTCTTAAAGGCAGAAGGACAAGAAAATCGCATGAATTCCCAGGAAGAAGTTAGCAGATTTCTTCCCCGTCCCAGGCCCCTTTTCTCTGCACAACCCTTTGCTGTGTGATTAATTGCTTCCCACTGATCTGAATTTCTACTAATAACAAACCCTAGTTCTGCTCCCTCCAGAGTCTCGCTCTGGCTACACATCTCCTGTCAGTTTCAAAACCCAAGAAGAGGCAGGCAGGCCCCAGCCCCTCCTGCCCCCTCTCCCTGGGCAGCTCAGCTGGGCCCAGACCCCTCCCTCACCTGACATCACAAAGGGACTGTGGGATTCACTGGCACCTGGGTAAGTAGACAGTGAACCCCACTCCAGGGGCCTGGCCTGAGCCTGCCAGCCCTTTGAGAGAGGAGCCACCCCCAGATCCTGCTGGGTGTTCTGCATCTAAGGGTCACTGGCACCAGGGAGCTGTCAGGGGACCGAACAGCCTGTGTCTCTGGGGCTGGCTGAGGAAGGAGCAATGCAGAGGGATGACTGCAGAAGAGAGGCTGAGTGAGGAGTGTTTGTGCTCACAGCACATCCAGTGCGGCTGGTTCTTGGTGAGACAGCGGCCTTTTCCTCCTGCCCACAGAATCCCGCACAGCAAAGGTGCCAGGACATTTTTTGTGTCATTTCCTAGAATTCCTATAGCATGGCCAGCTCCAACCACCCACTGGCCAGAACTACCATGCAGTGTTTTTAACACAACCTAGAGATCTGCTGCTGAGGAAGGAAGGGAGCTGGAGACATGGGTAAAGGGTTTCCCCTCCCTCCAGGGGCAGGGGAGGGAGAGTGGTCATCTGCCGGGGAGTCAGGACAATAATGTGACAATAAGGGGACAAGCTGCCCCTCCCAGCAGAGACGACTTGTACCTCCTGATACCGGAGGGGCAGGGCACGTGACAGCCCCATGTGTCGCCTCTGAACAGTGAATGAACCTGACTCCTGTAGCATGAAAAGCCAAAAAGCTGTTTCTTTCTACGGCCGGGAACACTAGGAGAAGAGAGTTCCAATAATTGCTGCCCAGTTACGTATGAATTCTTTTATATTATAAAGAAAATAGTAATTAGTCTGAATTTGAGCTGCTTGTTATTAAAAGCTGGTTCCCCAATTCACTTCCAACTGCTCTGCAAGAAACACCCCCAGGTCCCTGCTCACCCCAGTAAGAGCAAAAAGAGACCCCACCACCACCACCACTGGGCACTGCCCTTAGTTCCAGGCTGCTGTCGCAGGGGTGGGGACTGATTGTGCTGAGGAGGGAGCCAGTAGAGGCCTCTGGTGCTCTGTTCTGAGCATCTGCCAAGCCCAGGCTGTCCACTGGCCTCAGCTGCTGCCCCCTGCACGCTCTAGAGTCAAACATGCTGGGCCCCCTGGGGGACAGAGGCGTGGGGCTGCGAAGATGGGGGGAGTTCTCGTCGTTCTGCCAGAAGTGGCCTGGCTCCCTTCTCAACAGACAAATCAATTCCACCCCCTCCCCTGGAAAATCTGCCCAGAGCTAAGGGCAGCACTGGACGATTCCCTTTAGTTCCCACCAAGGCATGAGGAACCCAGGGCGTTTCTAGAAGAACTTTTGGAACTGACCTGGGGAAACCAGCCTTTAATAACAGGCAGCTCAAGTTTAAACTAACCGGGTTTGATTTTTTTTACAATTAATTATAGCATTAAAAAATCCTTCAATCCTAGTGACCCATAAAATTGCTTCAGCCTTGTAGTTTTCCAAGGGTAAAACTAAACATCTCTTCAAATACAAGGGAGTGGAGATCAGTCAATGTTCAGAGGCCTTGGCTACACTCGGGACTTCCCAGCGCTGTAGTGTAGTCGCGCCACTCTCTCACAGCGCTGTATGTACTCCACCTCTCCGAGGGGAATAGCTTGCAGCGCTGCGAGCGAGCGTGCAGCGCTGCAGGCTCTGATTACACTGGCGCTTTACAGCGCTGTACTCGCTGCACGCGCTGGGGGGGGGGGACGTTTTCACACCCCTGAGCGCAGCAAGTTGCAGCGCTGTACAGCACCAGTGTAGCCAAGGCCAGAGTCATCCCACATAACATGTTGTGGTTCACGCTGGCCCCATCATGTGGCCATCGCCTTTCCCTCTTCGCCCTTAAAAGTGTTGGTATTTTACATAGAAATTTTCTTCCCTCAGGAGAGACCTGGGAACCAGACAAACACCTTTAAGAGAGGGGTGCCTCCCAGTCAGAAAATCATCTCCCTCCTTCAGTTCAGTGACAGCCTGAATTGTTCCTTATCCCAGCAGAGCCGGAGGATTGAAAGCAGCAACATCAAACCCCTGTGTAGCTGGCAGGAATGAACACAAACACTCCCTTGTATCTGAAGAGAGGTTTAGTTTTACCCTTGTGTAGTGAGGCGGTGGGACACCCCACAGCCCCGCTGAGGGCCGAACCCTCCCGGAGCCACCGGGAGGTCACGGCCCCGACCCGGAAGTATAAAAGCTCGCCTGCAGAGCTCAGTGGAGCCCAGGCCGGCGGAGGGAGCAGGCGTCCATGGCCAAGCTCTCGCTTGGGAAACAGCCGCAGGCTGCGACCGGCCTGCTGAGTCACCAGGCGGGCCGAGCCTACCTCTTTCCAGGTACCCCGAGGAGGACTGGCCAAGCCTGCCCCGTGCCAGCTACCCGGAGGAGCCAATGCTGGTGGAGGGCACCGACGACAGCAAGACGGCCCAGGTACCATCCAAGGGGGAGTGTGGAAGTAGCCCGGGGGCAGCCGACCACAGTCTGGCTGCTGCACTGCCGGAGCCGATGTCAGTGTGTTGCGGCCAGGATCCCCACTGACAGCAGCGAGTTTCCGTCGCTGCTAGGGCCCCGGGCTGGGATGCAGTGGAGTGGGAGGGCCTGCGTTCCCACTGCCACCCACTCCTTGGGTGGCAGACTCCCCCTTTTCCCCTGGCCTAGAGAGGCTGGGTATCTGACTAACTATTTGCTTGCTGCCCTGCCCTGACCTAGGACCTGGGCTGCAACAAACTGACCCAGCCCCTGCTTAAGAGCCTGGGCCGCTGATTGACTATTTGATTACTGCCCCGCCCTGACTTAGGGCCTGGGCCGCCATAGACTTTGCCTCAGCCCTTGCTTAAGGGCCTGGGTTTTGGACCTCTGGACTCAGCCCCTGCTTATGGGCCTGAGCCCCTAACTGTGTGCCCATTGCCCTGGACTCCCGCTGGACCAGAGCGAGGCGCTGGGACACCCCACAGCCCCGCTGAGGGCCGAACCTTGGCCCAAGCCTTCTACACCTTGGTAAACGACAAGGCTAAAGGGAAAGACAGTGGTGCCAGATACAAGGCATGAAACACAACACAATCATAGTTATGCCCATAGTGACTGCAAAATCTTTTTATATACTTCTTATTATCATCAGTGTATTATTTTCTCTGGAGTCTAGACCTTAGAATCATAGACTCAGAGAAGATCAGGGTTGGAAGAGATCTCAGGAGGTATCTAGTCCAAGCCCCTGCTCAAAGCAGGACCAACCCCAACTAAATCATCCCAGCCAGGGCTTTGTCAAGCTGGGCCTTAAAAACCACCATCTCCCTAGGGAACCCAGTGCTTCATCACCCTCCTAGTGAAATAGTGTTTCCTAATACCCAATCTAGACCTCCCCCACTGCAACTTGACTATACCGTGACCAGGGCCATTCTTACCCATACGCAAATGACGCAGCTGTGTAGGGCACCAGGAAATGTGGGTGCCCTACGCAGCTGTGTGCTGCTCCAGTGGCCAGCCCGATCCCCCAGCCAGCTGAGCCAGCCAGGAAAGCTGCCCCCAAAGCCCCCAACCCTGCTCTGCCCCAGCCCCCCCCCCACTCCACTCCTTCCCCTGAGCTGCATCCCAGGGGACTGCAGCAGGGGGTTGGACGCACCCCGCACTCACCGGGTGGCGGGAAGTGGACCGACCCAGACCCAGCCCACTCTGCGCCGCCGGCTCCCAGCCATGCTGCCAGTGACTGCTGGGGGGCGGTCCCTCTCTGTCCCCCAAGTTCCAAGGCTGGGAGCCAGGGGAGCAGAGCAGAGCAGGCTGGGGCCGGGTCACTCCACTTCCCGCCACTCCGTGAGTGTGGGGTCGGTCCGCAATCACCGGGCGGCAGGAAGTGAAGCGACCCAGCCCAATCTGCTCCGGTCTGCCGGCTTATGCTGGAGGGCAGATTTCCCCCCTACCCCAAGGGCACCAAAATGTCTAGGGACAGCCCTGACCATGACCAACAATTTTGGATGTTAATAAAAATAATCACCTACCCCTGGTTCAGACAATGGACTTGAGACTCACTGGGGTGTCCCTACACAGGTACAAGTACTAACAACAATGGCTGCCCTTTAGCCATAGCTTTTAATCAGGGAAATACACTGATACAAACCCCTGTTAAATCATTTCTCAGCCTGAGCCCTTCACCCACATTCCTTAGGATAGGGGTGGGCAAACTACGGCCCATGGGCCAGATCCAGCCCACCAGCCATTTTAATCCGGCCTATGAGCTCCTGCTGGGGAGCGGGGCCTGGGGTTTGCCTCACTCCAGTGCTCCCGCCAGGAGCAGGGTCGGGGGCTCTCGGAAGCAGCGGGATGGATCCCTCCAGCTCCTACGTGTAAGGGTAGCCAGGGGATTCCGCTCTGCATGCTCCCCCTACCCTAAATGCTGCCTCCGCAGCTCCCATTGGCAGACAGGGCAGTGTAGGAGCCAGAGATGGGACATGCCGCTTCTTCCGGGAACCGCTTGAGATAAGCGCTGCTCAGAGCCTGCACCCTTGAGCCACCCCCCCGATCCTGCCCTCCAAACCTCTCGATCCCAGCCTGGAGCATCCTTCTGCACCCCAAATCCCTCATCCCTACCCCAGAGCTCGCACCCCCAGCCAGAGCCTGCACCCCTTCCCGCACCCCAACCTCCTGCCCCACCCTGATCTCCCTCCTGCCCTCCAAACCCCTTGATCCCAGTCCGGAGCATCCTTCTGCACCTCAAACCACTCATCCCCAGCCCCACCCCAGAGCCAGCACCCCCAGCTGGAGCCTTCACCCCCCTCCCACGCCCCAACCCTAATTTTGTGAGTATTTAAGGCCCGCCATACAGTTTCTATTCACAGATTTGGCCCTAAGGCCAAAAAGATTGTCCACCCCTGCCTGAGGGCATTGGGCCATGTGGATGTTTCATTTCCCACCTCAGTTTCACACAGAGACACAATTTCCTTTGCACAGATCCATGAACAGCAAAACCTCCCTGTGTCCCTTGTCTGAGCCAGGGCATTCAATTCCATTGAAACCTTCTCTCCTGCAATGGCAATGGTCAGACAGATGGGGCGTGGCCACCTTCAGCCCTGACAGTGCTCCAGAGAAATCCTGACCCCGGCTCTTGGAATGATTTGCTGGAGATTTGAACAGGAAAGGGACTGTCTGAATTGTCAAAGTGGGGAATGAACAACAATCGACAGCAATGTGATTAACACAAACACAGTGTAATCACGCTCCAACCGGAAGGGAAATGGGCAGGAATTCTCGCTGTTCGGCCACGGACACACTTACACTAATGCACAGCTGTGAGTATGCTGGGGCAGCTGCTCTGAGCAATTTAAAGTGATAATTCAGTGAGAACAGGGTCATAGCATCGTGAGACAGCTATCCATTGAGTAGTTGTGGCTGAGTGGTTAAGGCAATGGACTACAAATCCCTTAGGGGGTCTCTCCCCACAGGTTTGAATCCTGCTCCTGCCAGCTACAGAAGCACTCGGGTGGTGGTGTTGCTGTTGTCTTAGTGCCTGAGCATCCACAGTGTAACTGGAGCCAGATCTGGTCTCACTCTTAAGTGCCTACACTTAAAGCGCTGCTGTGACATTACTACAGCACTTTGTAGTAGACAGGGGTGGGGGAACTTTTTGGCTTGAGGGCCACATCTGGAAATAGAAATTGTGTGGCAGGCCATGAATGCTCACAAAATTGGGGTTGGGATGCAGGAGGGGGTGCAGACTCTGGGGTGGGGCTGACAGGTTTGGGGTGCAGGAAGCTCTGTTAATGAACTTCTTGAATGCAATGCGTTCATCTTCAGTGGCTTCTCGTGTGTCCGGTACTTCCATTCCTTCAATTGATATGCTCATTAGTTCATTCACATGATCAGGCAGAAGGCGACTTCTTTCAGAACACAAAATTCTATTCAATGATGAAAAAGAACGCTCAACTGTAGCTGTTGTGACTGGAAGTAGCAAGAGATGAACTCCTACTTCTTTCATCCCAGGAAACAGAACACAAAGATTGGGTCGAGCCACTAGTGATGGTAAAAAAGAAGTTGAAGTCAAATCTTCATTCATTCGTCGTATGATATTCCACTCTGTGTTCAAATTCTCTATTCTGTCCTGATCACATGGCAGCCCCATTGCTGGTAGTGCCTCATTCCACTCAACTGTTGGTGTTTTATAGGACAGGCATCTGTAAAAGCTACGTAGAGGTTGAATAGAATCTATAAGTCACTGTTGTAGATTTTTAAGAATCAAGTCTGTGTACTTTTTCAGTTGTCTTAACAAACACTTCTTGTCTTCTTCACTTAAGGATTCAATATAAATGCCTTCATTAGTCAACTTCTGGACTAAAGTCTTTGCTTCTTCCAGTACTTTTTCAATGGATAGCTCTCTGATTGATCCAAATGTAGCTTCTATTGCTGGACAATGATCTACTACTGTTTGTAGCAGATGTCTGGATGGCATTGTTTAATGACCCAAGTGGTTTCAACAGTAGACTTACGAGAGAGAGAATGGCAATAATCTTCTCTGAACGTACTAGCAAAAGTAATACACCAGCCTCACTACTTAAAATCATAGAATATCAGGGTTGGAAGGGACCTCAAGAGGTCATCTAGTCCAACCCCCTGCTCTAAGCAGGACCAATTCCCAGCTAAATCATCCCAGCCAAGGCTTTGTCAAGCCGGGCCTTAAAAACCTCTAAGGAAGGAGACTCCACCACCTCCCTAGGTAACGCATTCCAGTGTTTCACCACCCTCCTAGTGAAATAGTTTTTCCTAATATCCAACCTGGACCTCCCCCACTGCAACTTGAGACCATTACTCCTTGTTCTGTCATCTGCCACCACTGAGAACAGCCGAGCTCCATCCTCTTTGGAACCCCCCTTCAGGTAGTTGAAGGCTGCTATCAAATCCCCCCTCATTCTTCTCTTCTGGAGACTAAACAATCCCAGTTCCCTCAGCCTCTCCTCATAAGTCATGTGCTCCAGACCCCTAATCATTTTTGTTGCCCTCCGTTGGACTCTTTCCAATTTTTCCACATCCTTCTTGTAGTGTGGGGCCCAAAACTGGACACAGTATTCCAGATGAGGCCTCACCAATGTCGAATAAAGGGGAACGATCACGTTCCTCGATCTGCTGGCAATACCCCTACTTATACAGCCCAAAATGCCGTTAGCCTTCTTGGCAACAAGAGCACACTGTTGACTCATATCCAGCTTCTCGTCCACTGTGACCCCTAGGTCCTTTTCTGCAGAACTGCTACCTAGCCATTCGGTCCCTAGTCTGTAGCAGTGCATGGGATTCTTCCGTCCTAAGTGCAGGACTCTGCACTTGTCCTTGTTGAACCTCATCAGGTTTTTTTCGGCCCAATCCTCTAATTTGTCTAGGTCCCTCTGTATCCGATCCCTACCCTCTAGTGTATCTACCATGCCTCCTAGTTTAGGGTCATCTGCAAACTTGCTGAGAGTGCAGTCCACACCATCCTCCAGATCATTAATAAAGATATTAAACAAAACCGGCCCCAGGACCGACCCTTGGGGCACTCCGCTTGAAACCGGCTGCCAACTAGACATGGAGCCATTGATCACTACCCGTTGAGCCCGACAATCTAGCCAGCTTTCTATCCACCTTACAGTCCATTCATCCAGCCCATACTTCTTTAACTTGGCGGCAAGAATACTGTGACAGACCATATCAAAAGCTTTGCTAAAGTCAAGGAATAACACATCCACTGCTTTCCCCTCATCCACAGAGCCAGTTATCTCATTATAGAAGGCAATTAGGTTAGTCAGGCACGACTTCCCCTTCGTGAATCCATGCTGACTGTTCCTGATCACTTTCCTCTCCTCTAAATGTTTCAGAATTGATTCCTTGAGGACCTGCTCCATGATTTTTCCAGGGACTGAGGTGAGGCTGACTGGCCTGTAGTTCCCCGGATCCTCCTTCTTCCCTTTTTTAAAGATGGGCACTACATTAGCCTTTTTCCAGTCATCTGGGACCTCCCCCGATCGCCATGAGTTTTCAAAAATAATGGCTAATGGCTCTGCAATCTCACCCGCCAACTCTTTTAGCACCCTCGGATGCAGCGCATCCGGCCCCATGGACTTGTGCACATCCAGTTTTTCTAACTATTCTCGATTTGCTTCTTTCTCCACAGAGAGCTGGTCACCTTCTTCCCATGCTGTACTGCCCAGTGCAGCAATCTGGGAGCTGACCTTGTGCGTGAAGACAGAGGCAAAAAAAGCATTGAGTACATTAGCTTTTTCCACATCCTCGGTCACTAGGTTGCCTCCCTCATTCAGTAAGGGGCCCACACTTTCCTTGATTTTCTTCTTGTTGCTAACATACCTGAAGAAACCCTTCTTGTTACTCTTAACATCTCTTGCTAACTGCAACTCCAAGTGTGATTTGGCCTTCCTGATTTCACTCCTGCACGCCTGAGCAATATTTTTATACTCTTCCCTGGTCATTTGTCCAATCTTCCACTTCTTGTAAGCTTCTTTTTTGCATTTAAGATCAGCAAGGATTTCACTGTTTAGCCAAGCTGGTCGCCTGTCATATTTACTATTCTTTCTACACATTGGGATGGTTTTTTTTCTGCAACCTCAATAAGGATTCTTTAAAATACAGCCAGCTCTCCTGGACTCCTTTACCCCTCATGTTATTCTCCCAGGACTCTGCACTTGTCCTTGTTGAACCTCATCAGGTTTCTTTTGGCCCAATCCTCTAATTTGTCTAGGTCCCTCTGTATCCTATCCCTACCCTCCAGCATATCTATCACTCGTCCCAGTTTAGTGTCATCTGCAAACTTGCTGAGAGTGCAGTCCACGCCATCCTCCAGATCATTAATGAAGATATTGAACAAAACCGGCCCCAGGACCGACCCTTGGGGCACTCTGCTTGAAACGGGCTGCCAACTAGACATGGAGCCATTGATCACTACCCGTTAAGCCCGACGATCTAGCCAGCTTTCTATCCACCTTACAGTCCATTCATCCAGCCCATACTTCTTTAACTTGCTGGCAAGAATATTGTGGGAGACCGTATCAAAAGCTTTGCTAAAGTCAAGGAATAATACATCCCCTGCTTTCCCATCATCCACACACCCAGTTATCTCCTCATAGAAGGCAATTAGGTTAGTCAGGCATGACTTGCCCTTGCTGAATCCATGCTGACTGTTCCTGATCACTTTCCTCTCCTCTAAGTGCTTCAGAATTGATTCCTTGAGGACCTGCTCCATGATTTTTCCAGGGACTGAGGTGAGGCTGACTGGCCTGTAGTTCCCCGGATCCTCCTTTTTCCCTTTTTTAAAGATGGGAACTACATTAGCCTTTTTCCATTCATCCAGGACCTCCCCCAATCGCCATGAGTTTTCAAAGATAATGGCCAAAAGCTCTGCAATCACATCCGCCAACTCCTTTAGCACCCTCGGATGCAGCGCATGGACTTGTGCTCGTCCAGTTTTTCTAAATAATCCCGAACCACTTCTTTTTCCACAGAGGGCTGGTCACTTTCTCCCCATACTGTGCTGCAGTCTGGGAGCTGACCTTGTTCGTGAAGACAGAGGCAAAAAAAGCATTGAGTACATTAGCTTTTTCCACATCCTCGGTCACTAGGTTGCCTCCCTCATTCAGTAAGGGGCCCACACTTTCCTTGACTTTCTTCTTGTTGCTAACATACCTGAAGATGGCCTTCCTGATTTCACTCCTGCATGCCTGAGCGATATTTTTACACTCCTCCCTGGTCATTTGTCCAATCTTCCACTTCTTGTAAGCTTCTTTTTTGTGTTGAAGATCAGCAAGGATTTTTCACTGTTTAGCCAAGCTGGTCGCCTGCCATATTTACTATTCTTTCTACACATCGGGATGGTTTTTTTTCCTGCAACCTCAATAAGGATTCTTTAAAATACAGCCAGCTCTCCTGGACTCCTTTCCCCCTCATGTTATTCTCCCAGGGGATCCTGCCCATCAGTTCCCTTAGATCCATCCCATCTTGGTAGATACTTTCCGAAGCCAGTAATAACGGCTGGAGTAATTTTAAGACAACAGCCAAAGATCGCTCATGAGAAAGCAAGCGGGTTTTCCCAGGTCGGACAAATTTGAACTTCAGTCCCAGTATATCTTCTATATTTTCCAAGATATTCAGTCTTTTTGGACTCTTGCTGAAAAAAGAATATAATGAAGACATTAAATTTATAGCTTTTTTAATGTCTTTTGAAGATTCTGCAGCTCGTACTAGTGCTAGTTGGAGTAGATAGATGGCCTCTGCAGTGTGTATAGGAGAGATTAGGGTTACACTTTTCTCTGAGCAAAGCTTGTACTCCACCATGTCTTCCAGAGAAGTTTGCAGCTCCATCAAATGCACAAGCAGCCATCTGTTTGGGGTCCAGTTGACAAGCATTTAACTCTTCTAAGATGTGGGTTGTCACAGATGCAGCCGATGTGTCTTCTATAACTTGAACATCTAGAAATGCATCTATTGCCCTACCCCTGACATCAAGATAACATACACAATGACTTAATACTTGATGCCCATTTGCATCGGTGCATTCATCAGCCATGTATGCAAATGTTTTGTATGTGGTGAAAGAGTTCTTCACTTTTTCAACTGTTGAGTCTTTCACTGTTGCACTGCATGCTCCTAGCCAGTCAGTTGAGTTTCTTGCAGAAAGATAGTGAGCATTTGCTGGTCTTGTTCAGAACCAGTGTTCCACTTCAGGATGAACAAGTGACAATGCACTTAACATTGGCCTCCAGTTTGTAGTGTGTGGTATCTCTTGCTTAAATAGAAAGTAGGATGCCACAGCCATGTTTGTTCGCATGAACTGTGTTGTGTCTCCAGCATTCTTAACAGCCTCATTAAGTACTTCTAAAATTGGCTTTGAAAGTAGGCTTATAAGGCTTTCTGCATGTTGATGCACTGCAGAGACCTGGTGTTTTGCTGCCTTTTCACGTAGTTTGTCAGCATTGGCTCTTCTGATTGGTTTGACAAACCAACCTCCTCCACTTTTACCAATTATAGCATTGTGAAGCTTTCCTTCTTCGTAAGCTTTTTTGCAAGAGGTGCACCAATAGCCATCTTTTGTAACTTCAATAAATGGGAACACTTTGACTGATAAACATTGGGAACAGCCTTTAGGTTTTGGAGACACTGTTTCTTCAGTAGGTAGCTGTATTTGTGCTGATAATAAAACAGAAAATATCATATCGACTCTATATAAATCCATGGTACCTGCACACCTTGAATATATGTGCAGATCTGGTCACCCTATCCCAAAAAAGATATATTGGAATTGGAAAAGGTACAGAGATGGGCAACTAAAATGATTAGGGG
Source organism: Trachemys scripta elegans (assembly GCF_013100865.1). Lineage (NCBI taxonomy): Eukaryota > Metazoa > Chordata > Testudines > Emydidae > Trachemys > Trachemys scripta. The sequence goes on from NW_023260546.1 coordinate 50,794, forward strand.
TATGAAACAGGAGGAGAGATTAAAATGACTGGGACTTTTCAGCTTAGAAAAGAGACGACTAAGGGAGGATATGATAGAGGTCTATATAATCTTGACTGGTGTGAAGAAAGTGAATAAGGAAATGTTATTTAATCCTTCACATAACACAAGAACTAGCAGACACCCAATGAAACTAATAGGCAGCAGGTTTTAAAAATAACAAAAGGAAGTACTTCTTCACACAACATAAAGTCAACCCGTGGAACTCTTTGCCAGGGGATGCTGTGAAGACCAAAACTATACCAGGATTTAAAAAAGAACTAGATAAATTCCTGGAGAATAGGTCCATCAGTGGCTATTTGCCAGGATAGCGAGGGATGCAACACCATGCTCTGAGTGTCCCTAGCCTGTTTGCCAGAAGCTGGGAATGGGCAACAGGGGATGGATCACTTGATGATTACCTGTTCTGTTCATTCCCTCTGAAGCAGCTGGCCTTGACCACTGTCGGAAGACAGGATACTGGGCTATATGGACCATTGGTCTGACCCAGTATGACCATTCTTAAGTAAAAATTAATTATAATAATAAAAATGTTTAGTACAGAAACTCCCCAACATAATGACCTCTCAAGATAGCAACGATGTGAGATAACAACCTTGGCAAACAATGCATTTTAAAAATCTTGGCCTACTAGGAAAAATATTTATATAATATTCCATTCCCAGTCACAAATCTAGCATTCTGGAGCAAAGTCACTTAAAATATAGGCCAACAAACAAATGTTTATTTAACGTGCCACTCACTTTTCCCTCCACCGCACCTCACTCACTGTCCTTGGTCAGTGGAGACTCAGAGTTCAGAGGTGCTTTCACATGAGTTCACCTCCCAGGTGGGAGGCAAGAAGGCACCTTGCTCGTTCCTCCAGCTGCTCACTGTTCGTTGTGCCACCATTCACTCCACCACTCTGTTGCCAATGGCCCTGCGCAGTCACCTTCTGCTGCCACCTGCCACTGTGACCTCTGCGAGTTGGTCTCTTGAGGTTCCACCAGCTCTCAGTGATTTCAGCTGAGCTCTCAGTGGGGGAACCTTGCTGCTAGTGCAGGCTGGGCCGTCTCTTACACAAAAACACTGTCCCACAGCAGGTCTAAGCACTTAGACCTGATTATCAGTGATTTCAGCTGCAGTGGTCACTTAACAGAACAAAAGACTATCTATGGAGCCTAATCAGCTGTGTCTTTAAACAGTGGAGAGGGGCAGGTCCCCACCCTCTCTCTTGATGCCCTCAATCAGCACAGACTAAGTACAGTTCTACTGCCCTTTACTCATACAATAAGAACAACAACATTTTTCATTACACTCCCCCCCCCGCCCCCGGGAATTCAAGTGATTTGTAACCCAGCCCCAGCCAAAATCTATCACTTGGGCAACACAGCTCTGTTTGCTGGATACCTAGGTAGATTAGGGATGAATGTAAACACAATCTGGTCCTGAAGCCTTTCCCCCCAGCCCCAGCTCATCACTAGCTGTCAGGGGGAGCTCATTTAGACTTTGCTTACAAAACATCATTTGAAATTATTAGGATGGCCAACATCACCGAAATGAATGCACTGACATTGTCATAAAAAACAACAGCTGTAGAAGGGAGCTAGTCTATGTTCATACTTTTCAAATCTATGATACTTTTTCAGATACACGTATTTTATCATACACTTTAAAAGCATATAAAGTGTGTATTAATGTTTCAATTTCAATTCAAATTTCCAAAGTCACTAAATTGGCATGTAACTAGTTCACAAAACTGGGGGGGAGGGTGTTGAGGAAATTCGAGGGGGTGTAGGGAAATCACTGCTTTGGGATTGGTTTTAGCCTTGCTCTCTCCTGTCTTGCTTTTAGATGGGCTGTTGACCACCTTCTGGGGCTTGGCAGCTTTGACCTTTTGGGAGCTTTTCTCTGCTTTTTTTGTCCCTGCTGCATAGGGTTACCATATTTTGTGCCTCCAAAAGGAGGACACTCCACGGGGCCCTGGCCCCGCCCCCAGCCCCGCCCCAACTCCGCCCCCTCCCCAAAGTCTCCGCCCCCTCCCCTGCTTCCCGCGAACATTTAATTCGCGGGAAGCCTGGGCAGGTAAGGGGGGGGTGTGGGGGGAGGCGGTGCGGCCCAGCCTGGCCCCCCCGGCGGCTCCAGCCTGGGTCGGCTCGGGCCCTGGGGTGCCGGCCCTGGCCCCCGGCCGACCACCCCCGGCCCGCCCAGCACTGCCGGCCGGCCCCCGGCGGCCCAGCGCACCCCCCTGGCTCCCGGCCCCGGCGGCCC
>NW_023260546.1:67929-74561 GCF_013100865.1 Trachemys scripta elegans
TTGGGGTGCAGGAGGGCGTGCGGGAGTTGGGCTCTGGGAAGGAGTCTGGGTGCAGGGGGTGGGCTCTGGGCTGGGTCAGGGGGTTAGGGTGCAGGAGGGGGTGCAGGCATCAGGCTCTGGGAAAGAGTTAGGGTGCGGGCTGGGGCAGGAGGTTGGGGTGCAGGAGGAGGTGTGGGGGTCAGGCTCTGGGAAGAAGTTAGGGTGCAGGGGGTGGGCTTTGGGCTGGGGCAGGAGGTTGAGGTGCAGGGGTCGGGTTCTGGGAGGGAGTTAGGGTGTAGGCTGGGGCAGGGGGTTGGGGTGCAGGAGGGCGTGCGGGGGTTGGGCTCTGGGAGGGAGTCTGGGTGCAGGGGGCGGGGTCTGGGCTGGGGCAGGGGGTTGGGGTGTGGGAGATGGTGAGGGGTGCAGCACTTTCCTCGGACAGCTCCCAAAAGTGACCTGCACCCTCCTCTGGCAGCAGCTCCTAGGCAGGGGGCCGGAGGGGTCACCACACGCCGCTGCCTGCAGGCACAGCCCCCACAGCTCCCATTGGCTGCAGCTCCAGGCGTGGGCAGAACACGGAGAAACACACACACACACACACACCTGGGGCTGCAGGGACATGCTGGAGGTTTCTGGAAGCAGAGTGGACAGGCAGGAAGCCACCTTAGCCCCATTGCGCTGCCTATGGTGGTGGCGGGGACACTGGGCCCTTTTAAATTGCCTGGGGGCAGCAGCCAGCTGGGGGGAGGCATGCAGGGGCAGCAGGTGGGGCCAGGGGGATGCTCTGGGGGAAGCACGTGAGGGCAGCGGGGAGGCACGCGGGGTGGCGGGGGGGGGACGCTCCAGGGGAGGTGCATGGGGGCAGCTGGGGGATGCTCTGGGGGAGGCATGTGGGGGCAGCGGGGGCAGCAGCGGGGAGGGCGCAGGGGCAGCACACGGGGCCGGGGCAGAGAACCGGCTCCAAACTATTGGAGCACGGGCACCGTGGGCCCATACAACTTGCTGCCCCAGCATTTCTTCTCTCCAGCAGCAGCAGCATCCCAAACCCTTGCCTCCCTTCTCCTCACAGAGGCAGTGTCTCTGCGGTGTGAAAATCACTGGCAGCTTTGCTCTCTAAGCACCAAACAACTCCCATCACCATGGGAACTAGGGGTGCAGTGGGTGCACCCCCGGCCACCGGCTCTGCTCCTGGCGCTGCCCCCAGCTCTGGCGCCAGCCTTGGCTGCCTTACCCCTGTCCATGCCCCCGCCCCAAGCCACAGCCCTGCTGCCGGCCGTGGGGGGCGGTGAGGGGTAAGGACAGGGGTATGGGGGGGGTGCAGCTCAGCACCCCCACGCTAAAAACTGTTCCTGCTCCACTGACTACTCCCCTTTTTCTTGCCATTTAGTCTGTGCTTTTGCAACCTTTCCCTTCAGGACTCAGCAGTTCCCTCCTTCTTCATCATCAACCATCAACCCAAGAGGCACAGGGGACAGGAATCTCCATAGAGCAGAGGGGATTTAGGAGCATAAACCCCACAGACCTTCCATGAGACTGCGCATCTCTCCTGCAGTGAACAGGAACTGAGCTTGTGCAAAGCCGTAACTAGTAGATCATCGCAGCTGGGCAGGACAAAAGACACTGAGGATTAAATCCAGGGCCTAATGTAGGCAAAGCACGCACCCTACCACTGAGCTATGCAGCCCTCCCGGTAGGTTACACCCAGAGCAACACCCCATGAACTTTCCCCATCCCAGCATCTCAACCCCCTTCCCCAGCCTGGGCAGCGCTTTAATGCCACTACTTCGATACAGGCCATGGCAAAGCGAGAGGCCCCTCCTGATTGTTTAATAACAACTGGCGACCCTGGGGATGTTTTATTGTGCAGATTAGAAATGGCAGCTAAAACAGCCAACTCCCCAACCCAGGATTCAACCCAGTACAGGAAACCCTCTTTGCAGTCTAATTACTCACATCATCATTCAGTCACATACAGACAACATACAAAAGCCTGCTGCCAGGAGTGTCACACACATTCACATGCTAGGCTCCCCAGCTACAACGCTCTGTTGCTATCCCAATGGTGAGAATACCAGCATGGTTTCTCTGGCCTTGGCTACACTCGGGACTCAAGTGTAGTCGCATCGCCAGCTCTCGCAGCGCTGTATGTACTCCACCTCTCCGAGGGGAATAGTTTGCAGCGCTGCGAGCGAGCGTGCAGCACTGCAGGCTCTGATTACACTGGCGCTTTACAGCACTGCACTCGCTGCGCTCGGGGGGTGCGTTTTCACACCCCTGAACACAGCAAGTTGCAGCGCTGTACAGCGCCAGTGTAGCCAAGGCCTCTGTGTTCTTATTTCACCTGCTGCTGTTGTTCACAGCAATGAGTGATGCATTGTTCCAAAGACTAAATAATCCCCTAAACCTGCTTTGATCAATCAGAATAAGTTACTGTCACCTGATTTTTGTCTGTCCTAGTAAGAATTGACTTTTGTAGCTTTTAAATTTGGGGACTTCAAGCTCTGTGTTTGTGGTGTGTTTCCTAGCACACACCGAAATACTCACGGGGATCTAAGGAGGGAGAATAGACCCAGGTCCGGTGGGGGGGGTCGCGGATGGTCAACCACTAAACCGCAGCAACAATAACATGGATGCTCTATAGTCAGAAGGATTCAACCTGTGTCGGGAGACCTAAATGGATTTTTTAACAGAGGGGGTGGCTTAACAACTTGGCCACAAGCACCTAACACCCAGTTTTCTCACTCCGCTGCAGTTGTGTTCTCTTGGGAAGTCACTTCTAGCATCACTGTGTCTTTTAGTTGATGTTGGTCCTGCTTTGAGCAGGGGGTTGGACTAGATGATCTCCTGAGGTCTCTTCCAACCCTGATATTCTATGATTCATGATATATTCCATGAAATAACAACAGCAGCAGAAAGAAAGAGGAGAATCATTATCCCACTTTCAGGGCAGAAGGTAGCCATGTCCCATCTGCTATTTGCATTGTAGGAGAAAAAGTGTCAATGGAATTTAATGCCCCTGGTCAGAGAAGTGACACAGAGATTTTGCTATACAATCACTTGTGCAAAGAAAATTGTGTTTCTGTGTGAAATTGAGGAGGGAACTGAAACAGCCCCACAGTGGCACCGTAAGCTAAGGAATGAGCGTGAAGGACTCAGAACTGTTCCCCCGGAGAACTGAATTCTTCCATTCACCTGTAGGGTTACCATCCATCCAGGTTTCCCCGGACATGTCCGGCTTTTTCAGCCTTAAATGGCCGTCTGGGGGAGGATTTCTAATGAAGTAGAAATGTCCGGGATTTCCCCTCCTGCGGAGTGCGGCGCAGTTGATTGGACGCCTGGCCTGATTGAAAGCTGCTCGCAGCCACTAGGGCCTCCAGCAGCCAGAGTCCCTCCCCCTCCCCCACAGAGCAGCTCGGAAGTGTTTGAGTCCACGTGGAGCCTGCATTTCTCCCTCTGCTGGGTGAGCGGGGGGAGCAGGGCAGGCGGCGGCGGGGGTGTGTGTGTGTGGGGAGCAGGGGGCACAGAGGCTGCAGGGGCGAGGGGGCGCAGAGGCTGCAGGGCGAGTGGGGAGCAGGGGGCACAGAGGCTGCAGGGGCGGGGGGTGCAGAGGCTGCAGGGCGAGGGGGGAGCAGGGGGCACAGAGGCTGCAGGGGCGGGGGGATGCAGAGGCTGCAGGGCGAGTGGGGAGCAGGGGGCACAGAAGCTGCAGGGGCGGGGGGGCACAGAGGCAGCAGGAGTGGGCAGGCAGGTGGCGCAGAGGCTGCAGGGGCAGGGCAGGCAGGGGGCGCAGAGGCTGCAGGGCGAGTGGGGAGCAGGGGGCACAGAGGCTGCAGGAGCGGGGGGGTGCAGAGGCTGCAGGGTGAGGAGGAGCAGGGCAGGCAAGGGCATAGAGGCTGCAGGGGCTGCAGGGCGAGTGGGGAACAGGGAAGCACTTAGCAACCCACAACCAAGATCAGAGCGGGAGGGAGGAGGGGGAATGCGGGGTGCTCAGAGGAGGGGGCAGAGTTGGGGCAGGGACTTTGGGGAAGGGGTTGGAATGGGGGCGGAGAAGGGGTGGGGTTGGAGTGGGGAAGGGGGCGGAGTTGGGGCAGGGGCGGGGTGGGGCCCCGTGGAGTGTCCTCTTTTTTAAATGTTTGAATATGGTAACCCTATTCACCTGGGACTAAAGAGACATTTGGTTGTTCCAAGGAGACATTGGGAAATCGTGACATTAAGTCAGATCCGGGGGGCTCAGGCTTCTTTATCTCTCTTAAGAAAGTGACCTTGATTCCTAGGAAGGGAGAAAAGGCCTGGAGCTGCCTTTAGTCACATGCAGGGGTCTCCTGGCTAGGGTTATCATACGTCCGGGTTTTCCCAGACAATGCCTCTTTCTTGAGCCTCTGCTTGGGTGGATTTTTCAAATAAGAGCCAATGTCTGGATTTTCACAAAGCAGATGCTGCAGCTCAGAAAGAGCCTTGATTGGTCCAGTTCCTGATTTGCCTTTCCCCATCTGCAGCTGATTGGTCCATTCCCCTGCATATGCAGCTGTCCTATTGCACCCTGCTCCCAGCCCTGAGGAAGGGTGGGAGGTCCTGCAGGGAGTCACTGACTAGTGGCTGTTGCTGCATCCTCTGCTTGCACCAGCCGCCCTGCCACCGTGACAGGGAGTGACACCTCCAGTGAGTACCCTGCAGCAGGTACCACTTCCAGCAGCCCCAGCTCCTCCTCCAGCACCCTGAACTGTGATTCACCCACTTTTCTCTTAAGTGTGATAATCGGGAAAGAGTCATTTCTTTGCTAGTCTCCGTTTTGTATTTTTCTTGTATCAGGCGCTTTTTTTTTTTTTTAAACTCTATCTAGTTAATTGAACGTGTGGTTAATTGGTTAGCTGACTAGCTAACTAGTGATTTCAGAGGAGGAAGAGTTTGCATAGATTCCAAGCAAGGATTTCTCCAAGCAAGGGGAAATTGGGAGGGAAGAGATTGCGGTTGACTGTATAGATCTGGTGATCAAAGACTCTGAGACTCACATGAACTAGTCTCCGCCTAAGGTTTGGGGGAACTCTGAGTTTCTTCTCACTGTGTTTCTGTGGGGACTGACCTGTTTAGATTGATGTTTTCTTTACTGATGTTTCCGTGTAACTGTGAAGATCATGTAGGTGGATTATAAAGTAGCCATATCATGTTGTAGAAATTACATTGCAGTGATTTATTATTCATGTTTCTTTATCATAAGATTTTATAAAGCTCGCACTTAAGAATTACGTTTATTCCTTTTGTTCTTTTGGTGACTTGAATGTGGGGAGGTTGACCCTGTGCAATCCTTGCTGAAAAAACGTAGAGACTAAATTCTGGGTTTCCAGGTGGTTTTCTCTGGGTTTTCTTTACGCACCGGAGAAGAGCAACGCCATAAACTCTAGCCCACCCAAAGGTGACACTGGCTCAGAGCTGATCAGCAGGAGGCTCTGAGTTAGTGTCAGAATCACAGCTTTCCAATCAGGGACTGAAGCCCAGTCCCGCATGTGACAGCTGGGGATAGTCACCACTGTACTCACGAGGTAGGAATTGGCAGCTGCCTCTGCACAGGGATGTTGGGGCGCTGTGGCTGCCAGGAGCTCCAGCTGGGCTCTGCAGGGTGGTTTCAGCTGGGAGAAGGGTGAGACTAGGGTAGTTTGTATCTCATTTATCGGAGGCTTTGCCAACAGGAAGGCTGTGGGTCCCATGTTGGGGGGTATCAGTGAGGTCGTTGCTGGGGCAGCAGCAGGGGGCAAGATGGGGAGTTTGTCACTTGATCACAATGAAACTGGAAAACCTCTCCCTGTGCTCCAGCAAAAGACTCTCCTCTATCCCTTAACACTCCCCCTCCATGAAAATCTCCATCCCTGCCCTGACACTCAGAGACCCCCTCACTCCCAGGCAGATTTTTAGCTTTTCTTATTTTCACTTGGCCATCTACAAACATTTTATCCACCAAGATGATCAAGGACATTTACAGTGTGAGAAAGAAACAAATAAAAACCAAAGAACCCCCCCATCCTCACCCCACCCCCACACATTGATCTCCCCACCACACAGTTTGGATCTGACATTTTCTAGGCAATAAAATGCAGCCCTCTGTTGGCCAGAGAACAAAGCCCGGCCTCCCATGCTGCAGGGAAGATGCCTGCTCCTGACCCACCAATGCCCTAGCTGCTTCTGTGTGACATTTCCAGCTGTCCAATACTGCTACTACCCCAGGGGAGCCATTGTTGACTGCAGTAAACGTTTGTCTTACTCTGGGTCCGGTGACTCTATAGCAAAGGGCAGTGCATGGTTCTGCGATCCTCATTCTAATCAAGCTCCAGCCCAGGCATCCTTTCCCTTTCCCACCCTGTAGGAGGGGAGACTTTTAAACGTGCTCTCTGTGCTATTGTACACAAGTAAGGAATGAGAACAAACCCTGACATTCACTCTCTGCTTTGGGAGCCAGGTTTGCAGTTTGAATTCTGTATTTCAGACCATTTCAAGTGCGGGCATTGTGATTCTTTTCCTGTTTCTCTGGGCTTGGGGTTTCCATTTGCTTCTAGCTGTGATGGCTGATGCATTGGACTCGAAATCCACCAGGGCTTCCTACTCAGGTCAAATCCTGCTCCCAGTGAGGACTGCCTTTTAGCTGAAGTTCCTAATCAGGGCAA
>NW_023260547.1:0-25652 GCF_013100865.1 Trachemys scripta elegans
CTGCTGCTTGGCCTGATTCCCCGTCATGCTCTCGTCCCTAGCTCTCCAGTCGAGTCGGTCTTGTTCTACGCAATCACCACCCTGCACAACCTACTGCTGTACCAGGAAGGCGCCAAAATGGCCGTGCGCCTGGCTGACGGCCTCCAGAAGATGGTTCCCCTGCTGAACAAGAACAACCCGAAATTCCTCGCCATCACCACTGACTGCCTTCAGCTCCTAGCCTACGGGAACCAGGAGAGCAAGGTGAGCCTGCCGCCAGCCCTGGCTCCTTCGTCCCCTTGTAGCATTTGTCCTGTGGCTGCTAGGATCCGGGAATAGGTGGGAAGTGGAGGCTGCCGTCAGTGGACAGCCTCTTTTCCCTACTCCTGTGTGACAGTCGTTGTGTGTAAACCCTCCTGAGAAAGGCTTGGCTGCCCGGAATAGCACAGAAACACAGCAGGTACGGCGTGCTGCGTGTGCAGCAGAAACCGGATCCCCGGTTACAGACGCCAGAGAAGTTACACGTCCTCTGAATAGTAGCAAACCCTCTGGGCTGCTACGTAGGCCAAGCCTATGCTACAGGCACTACAGCGGCGTAGCCATGTCTACACCGGGGGGGGGAGAACCATTGATAGCTACTCTGGGTCTGCTCTTTCAGCCAGTTGGGCGCCCACCTTTCAAGTAATTTCGTCTAGACCACATCTCCCTAGTTCGGTTATGAGAGCCTCATGGGGGACTGTGTCAGAAGCTTTCCTAAAATCAAGATATTGCATCTACTGCTCCCCCCCCCCCCCCCAGGCCAGTAACCGTTATATTTGGGGGGGGGGGGGTAGTTTTGATGTGTTTAGCACTTCCAGGGTGAAACCAAGCTGGGAGGCTCCCATTCACGCGGAGTTGGATCCAGTTGAGTCACGAGAGCAGAGCAGATATTCCTGCTCATGCCGTAGCGCCCCGCTCAGTGGCTTGTGTGTAAATGTTCGGGATTCATCGGCGTTCTCTGGCAGCACCTGACGTCTGCGGCTACCCCTTGTGCCACCCTCTGGAGGGCTAACGCCGCTTTCTCTTGCAGCTGATCATTTTGGCCAACGGGGGACCCCAAGCCCTGGTGCAGATCATGCGCAGCTACACCTACGAGAAGCTGCTCTGGACCACCAGCCGGGTGCTCAAGGTCCTGTCTGTGTGTCCCAGCAACAAGCCTGCCATTGTGGAGGCCGGTGAGTGAGCCCTGCGAAGGCGGGGGCGGGCCTGAGATGGAGGGGGCTGGTTCAGACTCGGCAGCTGGAGCAAACTGGGCTGTGGCCCTTTCCAGGCACTGCTGGACAATGCTCGCTTCCAAGGCACCTGAACTAACGCGAGGTGCGGAGCTGTGCCCTGTCTCAGCCTCTGCGCCAGCAGGAACCGGCAGCATCGGGCTCCTATTTTGTCAGTTATGGCTTGAGAAGTCCCTGAGCTGCTCTGTAACGGAAATAAGCCGGTGCCTGGTACCGCGCTCCTATTCAGCAAGATGTGATGTGGATTTAATTTCCATTTGTCACATCACTTTGCTTCCAGCTGTGTTGCCTGTTACTCTTAATGAGGCCTTCATCAGAGACCCTCTAAGATGACAGTGTTAATTGTAACATCCGAACGCTTCCCCTTATTAAGGTTCCCAGCTCTCCTCTAGCAGCTCTCCCCAGACAGCACCTGTCCCCCACTGCTCACCCGTCCACCCCTGCAGCGTCCCCAAGCACTTGCTGTGTGGTTGGTCCCTCTAGGCTTCCGTACGACTGTCTAGAACTTAGTGTTCTAACGCCACCGGCTACAGTCTCCTCTACTCCCAGCAGGACGCTGCCCACACTTGTCACTTGTTCGAATGCCACGGAGTGACCGTCTGTCTTGGCACGTCCCTTGCCATGTTGGCTGGGTCTCTGCTCCCATGGCCTGTCCCCTGTTTCCAGAGAGCTTGTATGGAGGAGAGGCATTTCCAGGAGGTCGTAGTGACTGGTTCCTCTGGGTACACAGACGCCTCTGACGGGAGGTGGGCCTGTTAGCACCTTTACTCGAGGTGGGGGCCCTTTATGGAAGCAGCCCATGCAGTAGCGAAGCTACAGGGATGGGTTAATCTGTGATTAGTGCCTTGTGTCAGGGTTGCCTTCCCAGCCTTGCCATGAGTTGGGCACTCGTCCTCTTTGGCTTCTTATACAGGCCAGTGGAAACTTCTGGAGGACAGATGCTGTTGTGTTTTTTTGCTTAGGCTTGTGCAGACACATGCTTCTGGGGGAAGGCGAGGGGGCAGATTTGCTCCCGGCCCTGCTGGCTAGCTGTGATGCTGCCTTTGTGACTCTGCAGTACAAGGAGAGATGGTGGTCTCAGACTTGGTGTTGCAAAGGGCTGTCTGAAGAGCCCAAACCCACGTGTAGCCTCTCTCAGAGAGCTGACGGTGCTGGGCGGCTTGGCTGTTGGGGCTAATTACAGCTGGGCTTGGCTCTGTTTCCTCCCTCAGGTGGCATGCAGGCTCTGGGGAAACATCTGACCAGCTCTAGCCCACGTCTCGTACAGAACTGCCTGTGGACCTTGAGGAACCTCTCTGATGTGGCCACCAAGCAGGTGAGTGCACAGGAATCCAGCCGTTGTAGAAGCCTCAAATAAGCATTTCCAAGGCCTGGTCCTGAATAGACTGTAGAGCGTTAATCACCTGTCTGGTGCTCTGTGGGGATACCGGATCTTAGCCTGTTCTGCACTGAGCCCAACATCCATAGTCCAGAGGGGATGTTCTTACCCAGCTTTGACTCCCAGGAGCAGCTCCCTTCACAATCTGGTTGCAATGGTATGCTTGCCATGGGGCCAGCGGGAAGTAATGGAAATCCTAGAAATGTGGGGCTGGAAGGGACCTTGAGAGATCCAAGTCCAGCCCCTGAGCTGGGGCAGGACCAAGTAACCCTAAATCCTCACTGACAGGTGTTTGTCCAACCTGCTTTTGAACTGCTCCAGTGACAGGGATTCCACAGCCGCCCATGGAACCGTGTCCCAGAGCTTAACGGCCCTGAGTTCTTCCTAATATCTAACCTAAATCTCCGGTGGTGCCAAGCGAGCCCGTTACGTGTCCTACTTCCAGCGGCCATGGAGAACAATTGATCCATATCCTCTTTATACCAGCCCTTAATGTGTTCAAAGATAGTCAGGTCCCCCCCTCAGTCTCCTTTGCTCAAGACTAAACATGCCCAGATTTTTAACCTTTCCTCACAGGTCAGGTTTTCTGAACCTTTGATCACTTTTATTGTTCTCTCCTGGGCCGTCTCCAATTTGTCTGCAGCTTTCGTAAAGCGCGGTGCCCAGAACTGCACCCAGGACTCCAGCCGAGCCCTCCCCAGCGCAGAGTAGAGTGAGACAGTTACCTCCCGTGTCTAACACAGAACGCTCCCGTTCCTACACCCCGGAACGAGATCGGCCTTTTTCGCAGCTGCAGCACGTTGACTCAGATTCAATAGGTGACCCGCTAGATCCTTTTCAGCATTAATGCCGCCTAGGTGGTTATTCCCCAGTTTGTAGCTGTGCATTTGATTTTGTTTCCTTGCCAGCTGAAGTACTTTGCACTTGTCTTTATTGAATTTCATCTTGTGGATTTCAGACAAATTCTCTAATTTGTCCATTTGTTTTGAATTCTAATCCTGTCCTCCAAAGTGCTTGTGACTCACCCACCTGGGTGTCCTCTGCAAATCCTAGAATCAGACTCTCCACTCCGTTCTCCAAGTCATTAATGAACATATTGAATGGTACTGGACCTAGGCCTGAGCCCTGCAGCACCCCACTAGAGACGCCCTGCCAGTTTGGTGGTGAGCCATTGATCGCTACTCGCTGAGAACAGTCTTTCAACCAGCTGGGCACCCACCTTTATAGTAATTTTATCTAGACCCCAGTTCTTTAGTTGGCTTATGGGACTCTTATGCGGGACTGTCAAAAGCCTTGCTAAAATCAAGGTACTGCTTCCCCCATCCACTGGGCCAGTTACCCTGCCAAATGCTGGCTTCCTAGTGCTCCGGGTCTCCCAACGGCTCTTGGGGGCAGTCACACGGGGATGGCAGTCTGTGCTCTCCCTGCCCATGTCTGACTTGCACTCCATCTCCAGGACCCGGTGGGGAGAAGGCGAACTCTTTCCCCTGCCACAAGCCTGTGAGAACATGCTTCTGCGCACTGCCAGCCCACGCACCGCACCCACTGGGGTGGGGCTAGGAGCCAGGCCAAGGCATAAGCCATTGTGTCAGCACCCTTGGAAAGGTGTCGCCGGTGTTCCTCTGCTGCAGAACTGGTGCAGGGGCTTGCTTCTGACTTCCCAGGGCTGGTGCCAGACTGTTCTGACACCCATTGTTCATCAGGCTGATAGTATCCGTGGAAGGAGAGTGGGAGTAAGGCTGGGGAGGGCAGGGTGGAGTCCGGATGAGGAAGACGCCCCTGAAGTTTCCCTAAGCTGCTTGCTTTGACACCCGGGGTTCCATTGACAGACATTCCTCCCTTCCCCGCACCCCCCGCCTTTCCACTGCTTCCTGATGTGTTCCCCACATGGTGCTTGGCTTGCCCCTCTTCATGGATTAGGGTCTGATGCAGCGTGGAAAGTATTTGGGATCGTTTTTGGAAGGCATGTAACTCAGTCTCCAGTGAGATTAACAAATGAAACATTTGGTGGTCAGGCTCCGCCGAATAGCAAACGGGAATGCAGCTTTGCCTGCTGACTTAACTCCTTCACGTCCTCTGTCTAACCAGGACCCCCCCATCCCCACCCTCATCTCCCACTGTCCTTCTGGCTATTCTTAAATCCCTCAGTCCTGCCTCTAGTGACCCTCACAATCACCCAAAGTGCACGTGCTGGCTTGCCATGCTGCTCTGAACAGCTGGGGATTGTATCACTTGCATGTTTCCGGCAGGGGAAACCTGGCGAAGATACTAAACTCCTAAGTAAAGCTGCACATGTCTGGCACATCTGTCGCTCGCGCTGTCCAAACAGTGCAGAGAGCTAGCTATGGTTACAGGAGTCGAGAGGCCTTGGACTTTTGTTCTAAGAAAACGTTGCCGCGAGCAAGACTCTTACTGCATGGAGATGCCCTGCTTGAGTTGGAACAATAGTTGGCCTTTGGCATGGGGAAGGGTTGTGAATTGTGCCTGTTCTCAGGCCTGCTGGAGTCTGCCAAGCCATAGACCCAAATAGCGCAGCCTTGGGGCCCCAGAGGGAGCCTGGTTCCCAGGGGAAGGACAGCATCTGGGTGGTACCTTGTAATCTTCACTCGGAGGAGTTAAATGGGCAGATCTCCAGTGTGAGCAGATAAAAACACCCCAGCCTCCTATTGCATGCTCCAAGCAGGGTTTGAGGGAGAGCAGAGAGGTGGGGGGATAGTTTGCAGCTCTATAATTCTTCCTTGTGAGGGCCCTCCAGGAAAGGTTCCCACCTGCCGAGGTGTCGCTGGCTGCCTGATGTTCCAGCCGATCTCTGCCTCGGTCCCAGGCGTGCTCTGCCCTCTACAAATCTAATCTCCCTGGCACGGGGGTGGGGTGAACGGGCTTGGTTGGTGTTCAGAGGAATGCGAGTCTTTCACAAGCTGCCCTTCATCTGTACAGTGCTCTGCATTGTCTTTACCAGGCGGCTACGCGTCCTTCGAGGCTGTGTCCTGATGGGGTGCAATTGGATCCCTGTCCCCAAAATCACCATGTTCCTCTAGCTCGCTTAGGGGTGGGGACCGGAGCTCGCCGGGCCCTCTGCAATGACACCCGTGTGGTCGTCTCCGATGAATCTGTCCAATGCTTCCTGTGCTTAGGCTCCTCCCCTGTCAGCATGCTCTGACAGCAACACTTGCTAACTTCACCTTACTTCTCCCCTCTCCCGCTGCAGCCTGGCACAGTCTGGCTAGGTGCCCTAATGCCAGAGCTGGCATCTCCCTGAAACCAGGCCGCCAGGCTTCGGGCTAGCTAAGCATTCTCCTGGCACGTAGAAACGGATGTTTCCAAAGCACTGGGCTGGTGACTCCTTCATGGGCCAGGGCCGTTGCCAGCAAGGACTGCTGGGAGCTGGCATGCGGGCTTCTGTGCAGCTAGAGTGTAGTGTCTACACTCTAGAATCCAGTGACACCCGGCCAGTCGGAGCAGAGATGGCTTTCCCAGCTCCCCGTAGCCTGAAGCGGCCCCTTAGGCTGAGAGTTGTGTTTTTGGAGGTGTTGGCAGAGGAGTCACTGCATGGAGGAGCCTGCTTTGATGTGAGATGGCTCAGCTGTGTGAAGAGACAAGCAGCTCTGCTTCCACCTTGTAAAGCCGTGGGGCAGGAGGGAGCAGAGCTCTGGGAAAGGGCCTGGGGCTATTTACAATGCAGCTTGCGGCTGCAGCAGACCTGAGCCCAACGAGGAGGGGACAGGCCGGGCCTAGTCCATTGGCTTGTCCGTGCTGCGGTTGGTGGTCTCCGGGTGAAGAGGACAGTGTGACGTCTTTCCTCTGCTCTCACCTCCTCACTGTTCTGTAGGAGGGTCTAGATGGTGTCCTCAAGATCTTGGTCAACCAGCTGAGCTCGGACGACGTGAACGTGCTGACTTGCGCCACCGGCACCCTCTCCAACCTGACCTGCAACAACAGCAAAAACAAGACCCTGGTCACGCAGTCCAACGGGGTGGAAGCCCTGATCCACACCATCCTGAGGGCGGGCGACAAGGAGGACATCACCGAGCCGGCTGTCTGCGCCCTGCGGCACCTCACCAGCCGGCACCCGGAGGCAGAGATGGCCCAGAACTCGGTGCGGCTCAACTACGGCATCCCGGCGATCGTCAAGCTCCTCAACCAGCCCAATCAGTGGCCGCTGGTCAAGGTAAAACTGCAGGAGGGGCTGTGGGGCGTCCTGGGGGGTGGGGAGGACGCTGAGGCTCAGCGGAGCTCTGCCTGATGCCCAGTGAGCTGCGTTAACGTCCCCCACTGAGCTCCCTGCGGAGGAGAGGGCACTGGTTTGAGCCACAGTTACCCATTATTCACCCCACAGGGGCTTGGCAGTCGAGCTCTGGCTCCCTGTCTGCCCCCAATCGTGTTCTGAAGGGGGTAAGAGGACGGGGCTGGTGCTGGTCTCTTCTTGAATCAATATTTGTCCTTCTGCTCCCAGCAGCAGGGAAGTAGGTGGATCCCTTTATGGAAATGCTGCAGGCTGACTAGAGGCTTAAAAGCAACCACCTGCTGTGTGAGCTGTGGGGGCGAAGGAAGGTGGCTTCTCGCTGTAGGTGCTGGCGGTAGCGGCTGGTGAGCTGGGGCGGCTGGTTCTGAACCCCCTGCCGTACGGAGCTGGTGCGGTATAGGCTCTGCAGCCGGACTCCTGCCAGGGGCACGGGAGGTGAAAACGCGACCAGTCCCGCTCCTGGCACGTCAAGTTCCTCTCTCGAATGGAGAAGTCCTGAGCGCCTACAGCTGCTGCCTCAGCCGTTGCCCTGTCTGATGGCCTCTTCCTCCTCTCTTCCAGGCCACTATCGGTCTGATCCGCAACCTGGCCCTGTGCCCGGCTAACCATGCCCCACTGCAGGAGGCTGCCGTGATCCCTCGCCTGGTCCAGCTGCTGGTGAAGGCTCACCAAGACGCCCAGCGCCATGTGGCAGCTGGCACACAGCAGCCGTACACAGTGAGTACAGATGCGGGAGGGGGACCAATGGCCGAGCTGGGGAACGCCTGCCCGGTGGGGCCTTTCCCTGTGTCCCAGGGCTCCCAGTGCACTGGGCGTTGCTCAGTTGGCTTATTCTGGAGCGTGAAGCCTCCACTCAGCCCCTGGAAACCCCCGGGTGCTGCTGGGCACGTGGGTAAGGCTGCTGTAACCGGGCCGTAGTCCTGGACGTGCAGCACTGCAGCGATTGCTCCTGTCCTCGGTGACTGCGCCTGGCGGCAGCAGCGGCCATGTATGCACCAGATCGGCCGGGGTGCAGTTGGCTCGCAGGAAGACATGGCTGGATGCTCCGCACAGTGCAGCGGGCATGCCAGGGCCTGGCCCTCTCCTCCATCCCATACAAGGACTGGTCGCTAAGCAGAGGCCACTTGGTGTTCAGAGCGCCCCCTGCTGCGTGATCCCTGGAGGCTGTAACTACTGTCAGCTGTGATGAACAGCAGGCAGGTGGGGGAACTGTGCTCTGTCCCCCCCCTCCGGCCATGTACCACGCCCGTCCTGTGGGGCTGTGCGTTCCACACTTGTCACCCCTTGGTGTTGATCACTGCTCCCTTTGCAGGATGGAGTGAAGATGGAGGAGATAGTGGAGGGGTGCACAGGAGCCCTGCATATCCTGGCCCGGGACCCAATGAACCGCATGGAGATCTTCCGACTCAACACGATTCCTCTCTTTGTGCAGGTTGGGCTTCGGGGTGCAGCACAAGGCAAAGGTGGCGGTGGGGTGCTTTCGGGAGGCCCGGGTGGCTTGTGGTGGTCCAGGTGGCTCTGAGCCCCTGTGCGTCCGATTGGCACATGCAGGAATTGCCAGCTGCCTCCGGGGCTGGGTGAAGGGAGCCGGAGACGCGGCTCTGGAACAGCCCTGCCGTGGCAGAGCTCGCGGTGCCAGGAGTGGCGAGGCGGCTGCAGCTCCCGCCACCTCACGCTGCTTTTCCTCCCCTGACAGCTGCTCTACTCCCCGGTGGAGAACATCCAGCGGGTGGCAGCCGGAGTGCTGTGCGAGCTGGCCCAGGACAAGGAAGCTGCTGACACAATTGATGCCGAGGGGGCCTCTGCTCCGCTGATGGAGCTGCTGCATTCCAGGAACGAAGGCACAGGTGAGCCAAGCCCGCTGGAGCCGCGCGCTCGGAGCTGGGACTCCTAGCAGGGCTCGCACCGGGCGCATTCAGCAGTCCCTGGTTCTGTCCCATTCGCATTCGGCTGCCTCGGGGCCGCCACCATCTGGAGAGTGGGTGCTGTAGCATGCCATCTCCCGGAGCCAGGGTCCCACTGTCTCCTACACTCCGCACCCCCTCTGTGGCCCTCTCTGCCGGGGACAGGGCTGCTAGGCCAGAAAACTCTCTTAAAAGAAGTGCCGTCGTGTCTCTCCCTCCCCCTCCATGGACGTTCCTTCTCACGCTAGGCTCCAGCCCCAGGGTTTGGGGGAGAGCGCACGGGCCCTGCTCCATGAAATGGTGCAGCGGCACCGGGGACGCTGGGGCGTGGAGGCTTTTGGGAATGTGATGGCAGAGCTGCTGTGACAGACCGGTGGCAACGGGAAACGTAATTACGTGCAGAGCCGCCCACTGAAGTGGAAATCCTTCAACCATCTGCCCGGAGAGAAGCGCGGCTCCCTCTGCCATTTGCTGGCATTTAGAGATTTCCTCTTCCAACGTTTTCCCCCCCTCTGCTCCAGCCACCTATGCTGCAGCCGTGCTGTTCCGCATCTCCGAGGACAAAAACCCCGACTACAGGAAACGCGTCTCCGTCGAGCTCACCAACTCCCTCTTCAAACACGACCCTGCCGCCTGGGAAGCAGTGAGTGCCTGCCTGGTTTGGGGGGCGGGAGGGGGCTGCTTTTCCTTCCCGACCCGTTCGGGGCCAGTTCATGGTCCTGTTAGCGACGCAGGAGCTCTCCCCTCCCCCGGAGAGGAGCGCTACCATCTCCCGTGAGATTGTTCTCGCACCGCCCTGCCCACGAATGGGGTTTGTACCCAGGGCATCTGGGAGGCCGCTTGGCTCCGCGGGTCCCTCCGTGGCTCAGGGAACGGCCCCTCCCCAGGGGATTCTAGAGGCTCCTTGGTTAAATGCGTCTGTAGTGGAACTTGGGCTGGGAAGAACGTGAGCCACATCTTCCATGTAGCCCTGAGTGTGTGACCGTCCGCAACGGGAAGGGCGGGGGCAGGGCGGGGGCAGGGCAGCAGCCCATAGGTGCCTGTTTCTAGGTGGGAGGGGTTAGTAAACAGAGGGTGTAATGCTTGTACTGGGGGGACTCGGGGCTGGAACATCTAAACTCCATTTAGAAACTAGTCCAACATGCTACAGCCACAACCCTTGAGTCTCCCTGCACCGGGGCTGGTGGGCTCCCTGTTGCTGCAGGCGTCTTGGCACAGAATCCTGGCCACACGTGGCCTCCTGGGGCTATCAGCCCGTGAGCTGGGCAGATAGCGATGCTCATGCAGCATCCCCAGGTAGCGCGAGGCCCCACCCCCACGCCCCAGGAGCTGTGATTCCTCCAATAAAACAGCTCGGCACTGGCACCACCCCAGAGACGGCAGGGACCCAGCACCGTAGGATCGTGTTACTCTCCTCCCAAAAGCCATTGCTGCTGGGAAGAGCTAATTCTCAGCACGTGCGTGTCCCAAGCACCATGCGAAGGCTGACCCCGATCTGCGCCCTCGTGTTACCTGTGTGTCTCTCCTCCCTAGGCGCAGAGCATGATTCCAATCAACGAGCCATACCCAGAGGGTAAGTGCTGGGCATGTGTTTAGTGCAGAATGCCAAGCTCGGCAGGGCTGGCGTGTCCTGCCGGGGAACCAAACGGTGCCTCTGAGCTGGGGACCCTGCTGGGCCACTCGGCCGGAAGCACCCGGCAGGCGGCTGCAGCCTTCTGCCTCCGCTCCTCAGCGTGGCATCGCTCGGGCTGGCAGCAGAGCCGCGAGGGCTCCGTGCACGTCTGGCCGGCCAGGTTCTAGTGTCCGGGAGAACTGAACACTGGGCTACGAATAAACGCAGGCCCCAGGTGACTGCCATGCTCTGTACGTTGAGCTGAATTTCTCTGCCCCCTCCTGGGAGCTGCAGCCTCACTGGAAGTGGGATGGCTCAGCAAACTCGAGTCCTGTCAGTGTCCGCTCCCCTCTGGAACGTCGCGCTGCTGCCTGTAGGCGAAGCGTGTGGCCGGGAGCTTTGCTGTCCCCGTGCCAAGGCCAGTTGGGGCTTTTATTCCTCTTGCATCAGGGCACGGGCCAGCCTCCAACAGGGTCAGGAAGAAACTCCCTGGGGCCGGTTATTCCATATCTGGCCATGTTGGGTCTCCTGCAGTATTTGGTGCTGGCGCCTGTCAGGCCTTGGCCTCGATGGATCCCGGCTCTGACACAGCTTAGGTGGCTGGGAGGGAGGGCGGCTGTAATGCTTGGATGGGAGCGGGGGTGTCCCCACCTGAGCACAGAGCTGGTGCTAATTCTCTGCTCAGTGGCTGGTGTGCAGGCTAACGGCTGCCCTCTCCCCTCTGCTGGCTAGATATGGATGCTGGTTATCGTATGTATTCGGGTGACGACCCCTTGGACATGAACATGGATATGGACGGAGACTATCCCATGGACACCTACAGCGATGGCGTCCGAGGACACTACCCCGAACACATGCTCGCCTAACCCGCTCCTCAGGCACTGCACAAGGGTAGGGCCACCTTGCCTGGCGGGAGCCCAGCTGGGAGGGGAGGAGGGACTGCCTGAACCTGGGCAGTGGTGAGGGAATTGTCCTACTCCTGTCTATGGCCGTGCCGAGCTGTGGCTGGATAGCCTGGTGTCTGGTGCACAGCTTTGGGACAGCCAGGGCTTCCGTGAGCACATCTACTCTGCCAGCGTGTCCTTCCCCACCTCTGGGCTCCTGGGCATCAGTTTGAGGGACCCAGGCACTTTTCCACTTCTAGGCAAGAGCCCAAGAACTAGGGCCAGGCGGGGGGCTTGGCGGGTCAGCGGTCCCCAAGCAATGAAGAGAACGCCTAGCGGAGTCTGGGGTGAGACTCCCGGGGATGGGACACACCCCGGACCCATGAGAGCTATGAGCTTGGCCGAGCTGCAGTCCACACACCAGTGGCTGGCCGGGATGAAGGCAGGAGGAGGGTTAAGAGCTGAGGTGCATGACTGCTGCCATCCTGCAGACCAGCATTTCACTGTTCCTGGCTGCTTGGGGGCTCTGGGGAAATCACCCCCTAGTGCTAGCTCCAGGCAGTCCCATGGTACCGAGAGCTGTGCACACCCCCCCCCCCCCGGAGGCCCCTTCCCCACAAGTCAGGCCATGGGTAGCTGGGTTAGTTTCCTCTCGTCCATTGTTACAAAGGAACAATGTCATGGGAACCATTGTCCAGCTGCCTACAAATACGGCCAACCCCTGGCCTAGCTCCCTGCTCTACTGTGAGACAAGGCAGAGTAACTGGGGTGGAGCAGATCAGTGGGCTAAGCCACACTTCCCCTTCCGCCTGGGCCAGGCTAGCCCTAGAGAACCCAAGTGCCTGGGGTTCCCCTAGTCCTCGAAACAATCCCACCCTCTGATAGACCTGCTGTTCCCCTGTCACACCCCTATCAGCTGTCTGACACGGTCCTTCCTCCTGGTCTGCTGCAGGTGTATTCTCCGGCCAGAAGAGGGTGGCTCCAGAGCTGAGCGCTTGCAAGAGGGACTTGGGAGACAGAAGTGCCTGAGACAAACTTTTCCATTCCCACCAGAGGCTTTATTTTTAGATTTGTTTTATTATTTCTTTTTTGCTGTGGGTCTGTGAAAAAGGCCCTTTCCTCCTGAGATTGCTTCAAACTCCCTCCAGCCAAGCCAGGATACTGTTTCTGAAGCTTTAAAACACGCGACTCCCGCGTCATTATCAAACTCCATTGGCATAACAGTAATAGTCTTTTCTATAAATATATATTTCTTTTATTTTTTAATATGGTGCAAATGGCTTTTGCCGTCTGATTTTAAGTTCGTGCTTTTTAACTTTCCACTTCCTGTTCTGTGTTTAGCGTTTAACAAAAATAATCTAACATTTTAAAATGAGCCTTTTGCTTTCTACAAACTTTAAATTAAAAATAGCAAATCCAGTGAGTTTGCAGAAAACAAGGGGTGCTGTGTTTTCCCGGGATCTTTGTTCTACCCAAGGGATGTGTCGACGGCTTTATTCCTTCCGATCAGACGTGGGTGAGCAGAATTTCAGTGTAACTGTCCTTACGATAGAGGAGTGACTCTAACCACTAGGAACTGTGTCCTTGTATCGGTCTACTATTGCACAATTTAACCTGTCTCCTTTCTGGTGAGTGGTGTTTCCTTCCCCTCTTCCCTTCTCTTCATGCATTTTTAAAGCGACTCTAGAGCTGATGGCTTCCTGCTTCCGTTGGACAGGGATGGATGTTCTTGGAACGTGGTTCAGGAGCAGGATTTTATTATTTCTGTAAGTTTTTTTTGTATAGACCAAAGCAAAGAATAAAACTCCGTAACCCCATGCTGCGGTGAGCTGGTTCTTCTACTTGCGTCAGCTCCTGGGCCATTGGTATTTGTTTGGTAGCGGGTGCCACCTGGAACTGGGGTACCACTGAGTCCCCCTGACCCACCAGCCTGGGCTCCCTTCTACACTGTCCTGCTATTGACAAGGCCTCCAGGCTTCAGCCTGCACTTTCACCAGTGTACATACAGGTAGGGACACGCCCAGCTGCAGTACGTGCAGGTAGGCTCTTTAACCAGCCCCTGCTTGGGAAGGCTTTAGCTAGGGCACCTCCCAGTTCCTGAGGCACGCACCCCCCCCCCGGAGTATAAACCCAAAATTATGTCATCTTGCACTGCACAGGGACCTGTACAGCGTAAGCTCATAAAATTCACCCCCTCCCTCAGTGTGGAGAGGACTATGCAACAGCGTTCTCCCCCTGAGTTATGAGTCCCACACACTGGTTTTAGATCAAGCAAAAACAAGTTTAACTACAAAAGATAGATTTTAAGCGATAGCAAACCGATCAAAGCAGGTTAGATTGGATATGAAGAGCAGATCCTCGCGGTAACTGATGACACAAGCAGGCTGCTGGTCGATTCTTAAGGGCCAAGCTGCACTTGCTCACAGCTTGGAGTCCCCCAGTGTTCCATTCACAGGCTAGAAATCCCTTTAGCCTGGGTCCAGCACTTCCCCTGCTTCAGTCTTTGTTCCTCAGGTGTTTCCAGGAGTCGTCTTGTGTGGGGAGTCAGTGAAGAACCATGATGATGTCACTCCCCTGCCTTCTATCGCTTTTGCATAAGGCCGGAAGCCTTGGTTTCAAAGCTTGGGTCCCAGGCCAGTCAGTGGGGAAAAATACTGACCTCCCAAGATGGAGTCTGGCACCAGGTGACCTGGTCACATGTCCCTGTAGTGTGTCACCTCTGGAAGGCTCCCCAGGTGGGAGATGAGCTCCTAAGGCCTATTGTTTCTTCCTAATGGCTCGTTAACCTGAATGGGCCCTTCCCAGCCAGCCACACTGAGAGCCTTTTGCCTGGTGGGCGTGGCCCAGGAATGGATATGTGTGAAATCGATATAGTCAAGATTCATAACGGGGTACAAAAATGATACCTGCATACAAATAGGATAAGCCTATTCAGCAAATCGTAACCTTTCCAGTGACCTCCCATGCCTTATCTTTCATAAAATGCATCGTAATTATGCCATCCTCCTATCCTATCGCTGTGAAGAGGGTGGGGTGCAGCGTCACAGTGGGATGTTGCGGGAGGTTTAAAATAAAACTCCACCCAGTGCGTGGGGAAGACTCTGTCCCCATTGGGGTGAGCGTGGCAGCCTGCAGTGTGCAGGGTCACTTGCTGTGCTTGGCCCACAGTGCCCCCTCCCCTGAGCGCGCAGTCATTAGCCTGCTGTCTGTCACGAGCTCCTCTTCCGCTGATTAAGAAGTTAGGAGGTAAAAGTCCCATAATTCAGATGTTTATTCATTAGGCAGCATTGCCGGTGTCTCATCTCCGCTGCCTCTCACGGCTCGTGGGATGAGCGCCGGGGGATAAACATGCTTGTTGCCAGCGCCAGCTCCCGTGATTGATAGGACTGAGGTGGGATGGAACCACAATCGTCTGGGTTAAAAAAGCTGATTCACTCCAGTCTAACCTAGCCGCCGTGTTCTGTGGGCCAGAGAGTGAGAGGAAATGATGTTCCCCCTGAAACGCCAATGGACAGCTGCTGCCCGGGGAAGGTGCGCCCGGGCAGCCGGAGGACGGAAACCAGCTATTTGCAGAGTTACCACCAAACGGAGCTGCTGCCTGGCTGCTCGCAGGCTCGGCGTTGACATCCTTAGCTGGATCGCAGCGCAGGGCGTTGGCACCAGGTGGGGATGGGGTTAGGGGCTTTAGAGCCAAGTTCCCAGATGTAGGAGAGGGCTTCCCTTCCCAACCCTCCTTCGGGACGTGGTCAGCTTGAAGGCTACGATTTCCAGCACGTCCAACGTATTGGACTCTCCCGGAGTCCCCCGGCTAACCACTAACCACCACGGCTGAGCTGGGACTGCCTCTCCACGCACAACTCCGGCAGTTCCCCAGTGCCACTAGTGCCAGGGAAGAGTGGAAGACCTTCGGGCAGCGCAGCAGCTGAGGCCTGGCACGGCTGAGTGGCCCTTGGGAGCTTGGCCTTTCCTGGTTAATGGGAAAAGGGGAGATGGAGGTCAGCCTGGAAGAGGCAGTAGGAGCCAGATGAACTCAGCAGCCAAGGTGCACCTGTCAGGCCGAGCACTTCCCGCCATCCAGTCCTCGTGGTGGGGCCCCCACGCTCCCTGCCTTGCCCCTACTCCCTGAACTGTTGTAGGCGGGGGGGTGATGCCAGGGCAGATCTGCCCTCAGCTCTACAGTGTGCTCTCTCTGGGTGGGGAAGGGATGAGGGCACTGTCATGTTGGGGGGTTCGTGGCACAGGGGCACAGCAAAGCCCCTGCTTCCTCGTGCTGGCCACGGTCTCTCGGACGTGCCCTTCTGTGTTCGGTAAACTGAGTGATGTGGAACATGGGTACTCTGAATACGGGTTTATTCTCTGGCCTGAGACCCCAGGAGACAGGCGGTGGGGAAGTCCTGCCTGGGCCCCAGCAAGGGAAGGTCAATGAGCAATATGCTCTCCCAGCTTCGCCTCCTTCTCTTCCCCTTTGCTAAGACCTGCTCTAGGGCCAGGCCCTGGCCGCACAGGGAGGCTGGGGCAGCTCGGCACAGTCATGGACGTTGTGCGTGGGGGGAGCCGTAGGCAAAGACTCAAGGGCCCATGCCCTGGGTTTGGGGGGGATAGGTAGTTGGGGGGGGCCATTCTTTCACTGCTCCCCCCCCTTGTCCTTCTCTTCCCTCCCCCCATGTTGGTCCCAGCCTGGCTGTGCCCTAGCAAAGCCCATTTCACGCAGCCCCCAGTGAGACGCTAATCAGCGGGGTCCCTCTGCCACCAGCGCTCAGCGCCGCGGGCTGCCAGCCGTGATCAAAGGCAGTGGGGAGGGAAGTAGCAGCCGTTCCTGTCTCGCTCTCGACATCAAACCCTGGCTCCAGCTCAGCGCTTTCTGCCACCCAGACTCCTGTATCCTGCCTGGGCCGGGAACGAAGCGGGGGGGAGAGGACGAAAGGGCCCAAGGGGAGGGAGCTCGTGGGCAGCCGAAGGGGCTGTTGGGCTGGGTTCTACACGCAGCTCGGGGAGCGTGTGTCCTGGGGTGTAGGCAGGAGCGTGGGTCCCATTACCACTTCCTGACACCTGTCTGCTGCCCCTCCCCACACTGGCTCTGGGCCTGAGGCCATCCCAGCACTTGTCACGGCCCGGGGGTCCCCCCATGTGCCTTAGCTGTACCCCTCCTAGCTCACAGCACCCAGGGGCCTTGTCTGCTGCTGTTCCTTGCAAAGGGAGGCAGCTTCCAGGAGACTCCGTAAGGCCTGTTTGTTCTAACGGGGGCTGCCCCACCCTGGCCACTCGATCCCCCTGGGCAGTGCCTGGAGTAGAGACTTTCCCAGGCTTTGCTACTATGGGCAGCCCCCGGCTGGGAGCTGGCAGTGCCCAGAGCCTCCTGCCAGCCTGGCCTCGGTGCTGGCTGCGTGTGGGAGATCCCTGAGCCAAGACCTTCCCCGGGGCGGCTGACCAGGCCCTGCAGCGTGTGGCCCCCCCTGCAGAGACCCCAGAACTCACGGCTTTGCTCTCGCCACCGGCCCCGGGTTTGTGACTGTTGCTGACAATCAACGCTGCGCAGCCCTGGTCTCCGCTGGGCCGGCTTAGGAAGCTGAGTGGCCGGGAGCCGGGCACGTTGGGGGCTCCACCCCCGGGGGGGTCGCTGTGGGCAGGAGCCAGGCCCAGCTGGTACTTTCTCCCGCAGCGTGAGAGGGGAGAGGAGGCAGCCGGGCAGGAGGGAACGGGCTGGGCTGAGGATAAGGGAGAGGCAAGTTCCCTTGCTGGGCTCCTCCTCTCGGCCAGGGCCAACGCTCTCGCCCTCTCTGGGCAGATAATTCTGGGGCACGGTGACGCCTGGCGTGGGGCTGGCACACGCCATTGGCCGGACTTGCTATCCCGGGCAGCACTAGGCCAGGAGCTGCTGGAATTTGCACTGAATTGTCATCGGGCAGAGTCTGGGGAGGGAGTCGCCAGGGCTGCTCCTGCACTGGCCACAGGGTGGGACTCGAGAGCCGTGGCCAGGGGCCTGGGGGGCCTGCTCCCCCAGCGAGCCCCCGGAAACTCTCAGCAACCTCCCAAGGGGATTTATCGGCTCTGCTTCCCTCCTCGGCTTTGACCATCTCTGGCCTTTTACTGCCACCTCGTGGAGGTTTGTGTGGCGCCCGCCCCTCGGTGCACGCAGCTGGCACAAACCAGCCTGGGGTGGATTCTGCCTGGCTGGCCTGGCAGGGGCCCGAGCTGGCGCTAGGCGTACACAGCCTAACCATCACTCAGGGGCCCGAGCAGCTCCAGGGGGCCCCCATTCACTTTTTATTATGTGTTGGGGGGCAAAATATTCCTGCCTAGGCCCCCCACTGGGCTTGTGCTGCCTCTGGGGTGGGCCCTGGTCTTACAGGACTTTAGGGACTGGGGTTCAGTGCCTCTCTGTGCCACTGATGCCCGGTGTGACCATGGGTGATTCCCTTAGCCTCAGTGCCTCAGTTTCCCAGCTGTAGAGTGGGGCTAACAGCCCTGCCCTGCCTCCTGGGCAGGGGGAGGGGCTACAAGCAGTGTCGGACCCTATGGGGCTGGGGCCAGATCAGAACCCAAGATGGCCAGGGAGCTGGAGGCGGCAGATATCGCATTCACAGCCCTGGCAGTACCAGGCACGTTCCCCACGGGCACCAGCCCCTTTCCCCTGTGCCTCGCCCCTGCCTAGGAGCTGAGCCCCATGGCGAGGGGCGATTTTCCCCGCTGGCATGGGCTGTGCCCCACCAGACTCGGCTCCGCTAACGGCCCTGGGCGGGGAGCGCTGTGCAGTCGTTGCAGACCCACTCTGGACGGGAGCCCGTGGTGCGAGCCGGCCGGTCCCTTGGGGCTCAGTCACTGTCAGATCAGCAGTGACGAATCTCTGCCACGCGGCGTGCCCCTTGGCCCCTGCCCTAGGGACGTACAGGTGTGTTTGGGACCTGCAGTGGCATGGGGTGGCAGGCGTCTCCTTGCCCCTGCACCAGGCCTGTGGGTGGCTCCACCCCGCTGGGAGTGGGGCAGGGAGGGGGCAGAGCTGGGGTGGCTGTTAGCACACCCAGCCCTTATCCGTGCCTGTCCTGACCCCTCCGGTTCTGCTCCTTGCCCTGCATTTCCCTGAATCAACGCAGACCCTGCCCCAGCTGTGTAAACCGGGGCAGGCCGGGCCTCAGCTCCGCAGGCCCCCTCCCACCCCCTGGCCTTGCCCGGGTCAGCCTCCTCCCTCACAGGTCAGAAGGAGGCAGCTCCAGCAGGGTCCAGCCCCCTTTTCCCACAGCTCCAGGCCATCCTGGCCCCTGGGACCTTCCCAGCAAGGACCAATGCAGGGCAGTGAAACCCGGAGCCTCTGAGGTGCCACCCAATTGCTCCTCTGCCCCTGGGCTCGGACGGGGGATAAGGAGCCAGGGGCCCCTGTGCGTTACTGAGGCTTGTCGGTAACATGAGCATGCACGGCTGGAGCCGTAAGAGCCAGAATGCGCCGCGCCCCCTTAGCATCGCTTGCCTGAACTCGGCTCTCCTCCGAGCAACGGGGCGTCTGTGCTAGCGAGGGACCAGCGCCTTCAACCTGGGGGAGCCCGCCCGCCCCTGGGCACTCAGTGTCCATCAGCACTCGGAGCGGGGTCCGTGGGTGTCAGCCCAGCCCTGCCCTAGCACAGCTGGGGTGCGAGCCGTGCCGGCGCCAGGGAAACGGCACCTGGGGTGGCTGTTCTGCAGGCCGGATCTTTGGATGCTTTTATGACCCTCCCTGCCCCACCCCCGTCTTCACCACCTGACTCCATCTCAGCATCTGTTCACTGCGGGGCTCGAAGGGAGAAGAGGGTCTTGGGCCGGAGGAACCTGCTCCTCCTCCATCGCCTTCCTCAGCTCTGAGCTCCCTTCCTCCCCGCCACCATCTCCTGCGTGGGCACCGCTGCCGTCACCCCCTGTGTGATCGTCCCCCTTTACAGCACCTTGATCTGGCTCCGGCCTGGGCTATCCCGCTTCCTTCGCTGGGTGGCTCCAGTCTCTGCTCTCCAGGGGTCAGCCTGGGCGGGCAGCAGAGAGAAGCCAGCCTAGCGAGGGACGGACGGATGGACAGGATCCCACACCCGGCTCCCTGTTCCTTTCAGTATTGTCGTCAGCCCCCAGTCTCCAAACTACCTCCCGGACCCTGTCTTGCTCCCTTCCCTGCTCCCTTTGCCTGCCCAGCTGGTCTCAGTCCTTTCACCCCACCCCACCCTCCTGGTGCGAGACCCTTCTCCTCCGCAGCTCCTTGCCGTGCTCCAGCTGACAGCTGCTCTCATCCCCTCTCTCCTCTCAGCACGGGGAGGGCTTTCCCTGAGCAAGCCGAGCCATCGCTGGGATTCAGCGAAGGGGCAGGGCGCTGCAGCTGGGACTCCCAATCCACGTATCTGAGTGCTCCCGGCTAGTCCCAGTTCAAAGCAGGTGAAACAATAATAAAAAGAGAGAGAAGGGAATTAATCAGGGCACGAGACAAGGATCAAATCCCCACCCCCCAGGCTGCAGCCTCCTCCCCCCGGGATGTGTGTGTGCGTGCGTGCGTGCACGGTGTGTGTCTTTGTCACTTGTCTTTGCACTTGGGCCCCTTATCAAGCCCCTCCCAGGGATGGCAGCTGGTTACGTTTGATTCAAGGAGTCCCCAGGCCTAGAGCCCCACTGGCCGAGCTGGGCTGAGAGCTGAGTTTGTTCTGCCATAAACTGAGACATCCGTATAACCGCCCCCCCGTCCCGCCCCACACACTGCCCCTGTGCTCTCTCCCCAGCTACACAGGGTCAGGCCTTGGCCTGCTGTCGGGGGATTTCCCAGGGGGTGACTGTGCCAGGAGCACACTTCCCTCTAGGGCTGGGTGGGAGGCTCCACCCTTCAGGTGAGCTACAGAAGGAAGCTTGCGAGGGTTAGGGATCCCCTGGGTCTGTCTGGAGGAGGAGAGGGGCTTTCCCAGGAGCCCTGGCCAGAGCCAGCTCAGGTAACTGCGTTCCGCCTCCCTCCCCTTTGCTGTTTAAATTGGGTCTAGCCGGGCATTTTACTCTTCTGTATGAGGGGAGATGAATAAGACTGGGACTGTCCAGCTTGGAAAAGAGACGACTGAGGGTGGATACGATAGGGGTCTATAAATCCTGACTGGTGTGGAGACGGTAAATCAGGAAGTGTTGTTTACTCCTTCTCATAACACAAGAACTAGGGGCCACCAAATGAAATGAATAGGCAGCAGGTTTAAAACAAACAAAAGGAAGTATTTCTTCACACAGTTAGGGTGACCAGATGTCCCGATTTTATAGGGACAGTCCTGATATTCGGGGCTTTGTCTTATATAGATGCCTATTGCCCTCACCCTCTGTCCTGATTCTTCACACTTGGTGTCTGGTCACTCTGCGCACAATGCACAGTCAACCTGTGGAACTCCTTGGCAGAAGATATTGTGAAGGCCAAGACCATAACGGGGTTCAAAAAAGAACTAGAGAAGTTCATGGAGGATAGGTCCATCAATGACTATTAGCCAGGCTGGGCAGGGACGGTGTCCCTAGCCTCTGTTTGCCAGAAGCTGGGAATGGGCGGCAGGGGATGGATCACTTGATGATTCCCTGCTCTGTTCATTCCCTCTGGGGCACCTGGCATTGGCCACGGTCAGCAGACAGGACACTGGGCTTGGTGGACCTTTGGTCTGACCCAGTGTGGTCGTTCCTATGTTCTGCTCGCTGCCCTGCAGCGTTTCTGGGAGCTGCTACACAACTGCTGCAGCCAACCCAGAGACAGCTGCATCCCAGCAATGGGCGAGCGCATTCCCCTGCCTATCTTGGGGCTCCAGGATTCCTTATCCCTCTGGTGACTGTCATTAACGATGGTCACTGGGTGCATCTGACGGCGGCTCCCCTTCCAAGGTGCGATCACATTGCCACAGCGCGGAGGCGAGGGTGCTGGAGGAGCACCAGGCCCCGTGGTTTAAAACGCCCACGCAGGGACAGGATACGCCGGGGAATGTGGCCGAGGGTGGACAAGCACTGGATTCGCTCGCACCTGGAGAGTCAGATCTCCGTCTCGCCCAGGGCCCCTCTCGCCAGCGGCCTGCTCCGGGTGCCGGCGTGCGAAGGGAGGGCCGCGTGCTCGTGGATCGGACGGGGTGCGTTTGGCATTCTCTGTGGGCTGGTAGAAATGACGGCGCGAGGGTCGACCCAGTGGGGGCCCAGTTCAGGAGGGTGGGTGGCCGGCTCTCGGGGGAACGTGGCAAACCTGCCCCTTAGGTGCCTAAATGGGGGGGCTCCCTGGAAAACTGGGCCTAGCGTGCAGGGCCACGCTGGGGATCCGGCCCTGCCAAGGCTTTGACGCCCACTTGGCAGCGGGGCAAGGCGGCCGGCGGCGCGGGGAATGGGGTCGCTCTGCACCAGGGGGCAGGGTTAGGAGGCTTTTCTCCAGTCCCAAGGGGGATCAAAGTCTTGGTTCCACCCAGCTCACCCTGCCAGCTCCCAGCCCTGCTCTTCCTTATCGCGCCCAGCCTGGGAGGCGAAGCCGCCGGTCCCATATTCGGAGGCGCCGGGGCTGTGCGCCAAGGCCCTTGGGAAACGCAGTCCCGCTTCCTTGCCCAAGAGGCTCTGGAGAGGCAACTTTGGGGGGCCCCTGGACTACCGCTCCCAGCAGGCCCTGCGGCCCCTCCCCCCCACCTGCTGTAGGAGCGGCTCGGTAACAGATCAATGGGGGGGGGGGGGGATGTGTAAGTTTCATTTGCTTCCTAGTTAAATGCAGCTCGGAGCCGCCGGCCGGCCCGCGGCAGGAGACACAGTGAGTCTGATCCAGCCCCCCGCGAGCCCCGCTGCAGCCCCCGCGAGCCCCACGAACCCCCCACAAACCCCCCACGATCCCGCTGCAGCCCCCGCGAGCCCCCACGAACTCCCCGCAGCCCCCCGCGAGCCCTGCTGCAGCCCCCACGAACCCCCCACGAACTCCCCGCAGCCCCCGCGAGCCCCCCACAAACCCCCCACGATCCCGCTGCAGCCCCCGCGAGCCCCCACGAACTCCCCGCAGCCCCCCGCGAGCCCTGCTGCAGCCCCCACGAACCCCCCACGAACTCCCCGCAGCCCCCTCGAGCCCCCCACAAACCCCCCACGATCCCGCTGCAGCCCTCGCGAGCCCCCCACGAACTCCCCGCAGCCCCCCGCGAGTCCCGCTGCAGCCCCGGGCGCTGGGCACTGGGACCGGTCTCCCTGGCTGCCCTGGTCCCGGACTCGGAGAAGCGGGGTCTGGGCTGCCCAGGGGACCCCTCGCTGGCCCGGCGATTGCCGGCGGGGGGTCCCGGGGCTCTCCCCGGAGCCGGGTCCCGGCCGGCGGCGCATTACTGGGAGGATTTCACGGGGTTTGGCGCTTCGCTGGCGCCGGGACGCGGGCTGTGCCGGGGATGCAGCTTTGGCCGGGCTC
Organism: Trachemys scripta elegans; assembly: GCF_013100865.1. Taxonomy (NCBI): domain Eukaryota; kingdom Metazoa; phylum Chordata; order Testudines; family Emydidae; genus Trachemys; species Trachemys scripta. The sequence goes on from NW_023260547.1 coordinate 22,640, forward strand.
CGCCTGAGCCGCGCCGCCGCATTCCCGGCTGGGCGCCCGGGTCCCTTGGCTTGAAACCTCCCTGCGACCGGCCCAGCGCGCAGGAGCGATCCTGGGACGCGCCGCAGAGTTGCGGGGTCTGAGCTCCGAGGCCTTTGGGGGGCTGCTGATGGGGGTCTTGCCTGGTCCCTGAGTGCCTGGGGGAGAGGGCAGCCCCGGGCCCTCCAGACAAGGCTCAGGAGGAGACGCTGTGGCCAAAGGGGCTGGTGTGACCCTAGGGGAGCAGCGAGCGGGGCAGGGAGGGGATGCCGCACCCGGATCCTGCACCCAGTGCTGGTGCTCCCAAGGGTGCTGACCAAGTGGAGCGGGTGGACAAAGGAGACTCAGGGATTCCAGGGCTGAAGGAAATGTTCAGTGGCCCAGAACCAACCCGATGGGTGACTCGCTCTGGCATATGGAGTAAATACCATCCTGGGCAGAAAATCCCAGCTCCCAACGGGCTTTGTAATCCAGAACAAGGCAGAACAAGAACCGGCGGCTGGAAGGTGAAGTCAGACAAATGAGAGACAAAGCTCGTGTTTTTAGAGAGGCCACAGGAGGTCTGGCAAATAGCCTGGGCCCCACAGGCCCATGTTCGGAGCAGGGCGGGTGGCTGAGCACTGGAACAAGGTCCCCACCAGGGCAGTGGTGGGTTCCCCATCTCCTGGGGGCTGCAGGTCCTGCCTGGTGCCTTTCTGGACAATGCTTTAGCCAGACACAAGTGACTGGGCCCAGTGCCGGGGGAACTGGCTGAAGTTTGATGGCCTGTGATGTGCAGGCCAGACTAGCTGACCTAATGGCCCCTCCTGGCCATATACTCTGTGAATCTACGAAAACCCGACATGCCCCTGCACTGGGCTAGGCTGACATCACGTTGTCCCCTTGTCGATGGCATCTTGGCTGTGATCCGTCCTCAGCGTGTCACCAGCCTCGTCCTACCTGCCTCTCTCATCCCAATGCAGGTCCACGCCTGAGCAGAGGACAGAGGAACCAGGAAGGTAGAGGTTGACAATCAGCCCTTTTGAGGCCATTGGAAGAGCAGGTGGAAAGGTCTGGGCTTTTCTGTTGAAAAATAGTTTTGTTGCAATCAAAATGTTTTGCAAAAACCGTTCAATGGGGGGGGGGGGAATCAGAAATGAAACAAAATGAAAGTTTTTGTTTCGTCTCTAATTAATATTTTTGCTCTGTTTCTGTTCCTGATGTTCAGATATTTGTCCCCCTCCCCCTTTCTCTCTTTTTGTACCTTTTTTCCACTGGGAAAAAGGAAAAATAGGTGAGGAAGGGGCTTTTCAACTCCCCCAGGCATCTGAAATCGGAACCAAACCAAAAATCACCAGGCGAGATGAAAACTTTTGTTTTGTTTCAATTTTGGGGGGTTAAACCCCAGAAAATTTAGTTGAAACATTTTTAATAAAAACAAATGGGTGTGAATGTTTTTTGCAGGAGGAATTGTTGGTCTGTGCAGCCGCTCTCAGGGGTAGGCAGGGAGCGGCGTGTGGCCAGGGACAGTCTGGGCATTGGGATCCCGGAGCCTTGCCTCAGTGTCTCCGGTCAAATTTGCAGTGACCCAGGGCCAAACCTTGGACAGCCGAGCGCTTGGCCTCTCCGTCAGTGCTCCAGCCCACAGCGTAGGGGTGAGGGTTGTGTTATATTTACCATGGGCCGCTCTGCGCAGGCATGGGGAGGGGTGGGGGGCCCTGACCCCCGGCTCAGGTGGGTCAGAGGAGCAGGAGGGATGGGACATGATGTCCATCAGGGGACTCAGGGAGTGTGGCGAGAAACCAGTGCTGAGAAAAGCTTGGGGTCTGGGCTTCTCTGCCCCCGGGCACAGCCCTGCTATGGTTAGTGAGTGTTCGCTGTGCTTGTTCGTTGCCCAGACACGCAGCAGGGATGCCGACACCAGGGCTGCCCTGCCCACTGCGGGCTTGACTCGTCCCTGCCCATGCAAATGCCCCAGCTCCGGCTGCTTTGGCTTCACCCACTTTACAGCCCCATAAGCCACTGCAGGAAGTAGATTTCCTGGCTGGTTCCAAATATCCCCTTTGGCCTGGTGCCTCCCAGCTGTGCCGGGGGGAAGATGGGAGGTGATGGCGGGGCCTGCCCCGCGTGCCGTTCTGTACAAGGCCCGTGCGGTGCTCTGGGGGGTACACTGGTGGTCACCCCTCTGCCATGTCTCTCAGCAGCTGCTGAATGAGCTTGGGAGGGGTGGGAGGGGGCGGGTTAGTGGCCCAGGCTCCAGGGACCAGTCCCAGCAGGGTTCACCCTCCCCTCATGGATAAGGAGATGAGGGTCTCTTAGACGAGCCTTTACCGCTCCTGGTCCTGCTTGGCCTGCACATTCGGGCCCCCCGGGTCCATTGCTCCCCGTCCCTGCACCGGCGCTGGGGCAGGGCGCGGTGTCATGTGACTCCACGTCGAGGCCTCGGGTTCTCCGCACGGGGCAGGTGGCCGTGCCGGGAGCTGAGCCTGCAGCTTGCCCTGGGCCTGCGATTCCCCCGGCGAGCCAGGTCCGCTGGTGTCCGGGCCGAGGCTCTGGATGGGCGTCTCTAGTAACGGCCCTGGAGGGAGGAGCAGCCCCGGGCCCAGTGTCCCCCTGGAGCTCAAGGGGGAGCATCTCAGCACCGCCCCCCAGCTGAGCAGGGCCGGATGAGAGTCCCCAGGGACCCCTCCCGCTGGTGCTGCCCCTTCACCAGCTAGAGAGGGTCCCTGGTGAGCCTCTTCCTGGTACCTGGACGGCTCTCCAGCCCCTGTGCACCAATCAGCAGCTGTCCTGACCCCATCAGCCCTGCCCTGGGCTCCCGGGAGACGTGCTTCTCCTTGGCGCGTGGAGCCGGCTGCAGCCTGCCAGGACCTGCCGCTCACAGCCCCACCCAGGCTCCAGCCACCTGTACAGTCACCAGGAGTGAGGCAGCGTCTGGCTTGGGGGCCGGGCGAGCCGGGGCCTGCCGCCTCCTCACCCTGCTCTGCTCCTGTCCTGGTCCCGCTCAGCAATGCCC
>NW_023260547.1:45525-73802 GCF_013100865.1 Trachemys scripta elegans
CCCTCCCTTTCCAAGTAGATGGTCTAGTCTGTGCTGCTTCTGCCCCCCCCGCCCGCTGGAATGAGATGTGCCCAGCCAGGTGCAGAAACAAGGGAGACCCTATAAATAGGGGTAGGCAGCGGTGGGGACCATTGCCAGGGAGCGGGCGCAGGGGAGGGAGCTGGGCTGACACCCCCCCCTTTGCTGCTCGGTGACAGGCTGCTGCAGCCCGGCAGAGCCGCATCTTCCCTGTGCTCCGGGAGCTGGGGCTTGGCTGCATGTTTCCCCCTGAGCTGGGCGAGGTGGGGGGGCTCCGTGGGCCCCAGGCCATGGAGTTCTGGAGCAGCCCCGCAGCCTACGACGAGGTGCACGGGAGCCCGGCTCTGGTCAGCCCCACGGATCTGATCGCTACCGAGCTGGAGGAAGGTGAGAGCCGGGGTGGGCGGTGGAGGGGTGAGTTGGGGGCGATGGGCGCATTGACCCTGTGTGCTCTGAGCGCTGACCTTCACAGCCCCGTGGTGCTTGGCGGTGATCCTGCCCGGCTGTCTGTAACCCCCCTGCTTGGTTAGGGCTAAATCTGCCAGGCCCATCCCTGGGGGCTGTGTTGTGGGCTCTGCCCTGGCCGGGGTGTCTGTAGCTTGCCCCTCCGGCGTGGCTGGGCCTGCCCGGGCGTTGGCGCTGGGGCGAGCGCTCGGTCGTGCTGCATGGATGGTTTGGTGCCTGGTTTTCGCCTGCTGCGGGTTTGCGGTGGCCCTGGTGCGCCTGGCCCCTGTGGGCAGTGTGTGTTCACGGGGGGGGTGGCCCGCTGCGGGCCCTGCCACAATCGGCTTCCAGCCCTGCCTGGGGGAAGCGCCCCGGTGGCTCAGCTGTGCCGTGCTGTGCAGGAGCCCCTCGGGGCGGGGTGCCCCCCATCGCTCTCCTGTCGTGGGGCGGCTTCCTGGGCCGGAGCGGGTGCTGCAGGCATGGAGCGGGTCTGAGCGCCCCTGAACTGCTCTGGGCGTCTGCCCTGCCCGGGCAGGAGTCGGCTCCAGTTGGTTGGGTGCTATCGGGCTCCTTTCCTGGAAGGGGATGGTGGCAAATGGGGTCCGTCCAGCCCGGCTGCTGCTTCCCCAAGGGTTTGGGCTGGCAGCGATGCCCAGGCAGTGCCCCTGTGTCTGTCCAGGGCTGCAGGGTGGGCGCTGTGTCGTCTGGGCGAGGTGTGTGTGGCACCGACTGGTCCTAGAGTAGCAGGGGCTGTGGGCTGCCCTCCAGCAGAAGGCCCCCCCCGGGGAGCGCCAGGTTTTCCTGGACCCCCACTCCGACAGGGCTGGGGGGGCCCCTTCCCGGCGCTGCCATTGGCAGCCCAGCTGGAAATGTTGGGGGGATGCAGGAGGCACCCACGTTCCCACTCCAGCCACCTGGCAGGGAGGCTGGTGTCACATGGGGCCCAGTCACTGCCCCAGTCCCCCCTCTGGCTCACTGCAGGGTGGCTGTTGGGGGACACGGGGCCTGCGGCTGGAAGGCCCGTGGGTGCCGAGGGCTCGGGGGGGGCAATGTGCTGTCAGGATGGCGCGGTGAATGCAGAGCTCTGAGCTAGTGCCCTGGACCCCTGGCTGGGGGGCTATGCTGGCGTCTCAGTGACTCCAAGGGGGAAGATGGTCTTTCCCCCAAGAGCGCAGGGCCAGGGGCTCTTTGGGGGTGGGGGCTGGCTGAGAGCTGGAGGAGCAGTGGGGGGGGAGGGCAGTTGATCTTGACACAGCTGGGGTGGGTAGAGCTGGGGCGGGGGGGGGGGGGGCAGGGCACAGCCAGGGGATGGGGCTTGGACCCGTCTTTCCGCATCCCCACGCTTGGCGGTTTTCTCTCGCCAAACAATGGCTGCCAAGCGAATCTACCCCCAGGGGCGAGATACAGCCCCCACCCTATGCCTGGCCCATTCCCGGTCTACAGGGGTGGGGGGGGGGCTGTATCTCGCCGCACAGCCTGCAGCCCCCAGCAGCCGCCCGGCGGCCTGCCACTCACTCACGCCTTAACGAAGCTCATGCTCTAATTATTTCCAATTATGGTTCAGCAGCCTGATGAGGCGCTGGGGGGGGTCCCCTGCCGAGACCGAGGCCCCGTTGGGGGAGGGGGCCGACCTCTCGGATCCTGCCCCCGCCCGCCATGCGGACGTGCCAGCCTGCACGCGGGCCGGGTGTCAGGAGCAGGGCGCGGCGCCCGAGGGGGCGGGGACGGGGATGGGGGTGGCGGGATTAGCCAGGTTGTTGACAAGACAGCAGCTGGGTGGAACAGGACAGGCTGTTCCGAGGGTCAGCGGGGGTGGGCATCAGGGGGCGTGGGGGCATCGCCAAGGCAACGCGCCGCCACGACGTCACCGCTGACCGGGGTAACGTAATGGGATTTGTGGGATCTCTGAGCTTCTCCTGCTAACCCACTTTAGAGGCACCCCGGGCCCTGTGTCAGCCGGGCTTAGCTGGGTTTAGTGCTCTGGGTGGGGAGATCGCTCGCTGATCCTCTCACCCCTCCTCCCAGGCAGAGAGTCCCCGCTCAACAGGTGGGGAAACCGAGGCACGCAGTTGGGATGCTTTGTCCCCCTCGGCCTGCTTGGCAAGTCAGTGATCACCTTGCAAATGGAACCCAGGAGTCCTGGCTCCCAGCGCCCCTCCTGTAACCGCTAGACCCCACGCCCCTTACAGAGCCGAGGATAGAACCCAGGAGTCCTGGCTCCCGGCGCCCCTCCTGTAACCGCTAGACCCCACGTCCTTTACAGAGCCGAGGATAGAACCCAGGAGTCCTGGCTCCCGGCGCCCCTCCTGTAACCGCTAGACCCCACGTCCCTTACAGAACCGAGGATAGAACCCAGGAGTCCTGGCTCCCAGCGCCCCTCCTAGAGCCCACGCCCCTTGGTGGAGTGCCTCCTGTTTCTCTAGCTCCTCCCCAGGTAGGGACCTGACGTCCGCCCTGACGTGTCAGCAGAGCTCGTGCCCCCTGCCATGGTGCAGGCCCCTTCTGCTTCCCTTCCGCCCTGGGCATCTCTCCCCTGTGCCCGGCTGCGTCCAGCCTCACTGCTGTTGCTTAGGCAACCTGCCCATGTCTGCCTGGGCCCATGGCAGCTCGCAGGGCTGGCGCTCGACTGGCACCTCTCTGCTCTGCAGCAGCTGGGGGGGTCGAGGCAGGAGGGGGGCCAGGGGCTCAGGGCAGCAGGTGCCAGGGATGGCAGCGAGCACGGGCCAGGAAGGGGCCGATGGGCCGGGCTGGCTCGTGCTGAGACCCAGCAGGGTGTAGCCGAGGGGGTCTCTAATGGGGGGTTATGCCAGGGATCAGTCTGCCTGGCTGGGAGAGTGGGCCGTGCTGTGGTGCTGCCGGATAGGGAGAGGTGGGTCTCTGGGTAGGGAGGGTGGGGAGAGCTGGGGACTGGGAAGCAGGACTCCTGGGTTCAACTCCTGGCTGCTGATTCTGTTCCCTTGGGCAAGTCCAATCCCCTGCTCGGTGCCTCAGTTTCTCCATGCACAGAGTAGGGACAATCCTGACCCAGCCCCCAGGGAGTGGAGCCTCCCGAACTCGGTGCGAGGGCTGGGAGACCCCATGATGGCCGGCACTGGAGCAGAGTTGCGGGAGAACAGGTTCATGTCCCGTGTGGCTCAGGGGAGGCTGTGGGGCCTGCTCCCTGCCTCAGTTCCCCTTTGGCCTCTGCTCCGGCCTCTCTGTGAGCCTGGCACTCCCCCGAGAGCGGAGCCCCTCGGGGGCCAGGCAGTGGGAGCATTGCAAGCAGCTGGGCGCGTAGAATCCTGCCTGGAGTTCCCGGCTGGCCTGGCCGAGCAGGCCGGGTGAAAGCCCATCCCTCTCTAGCTTCAGGGGCCCTCTGGGGTGGGGGAGCTGGGCTGTGGGCTGGGAACTGGCCGTCTGTGTCCATTGCACCCGTCCCACTTGTCCTGAGCGGAGACTGGCAACGGAGCTGGCCTGGGACCTGCCAAAGCTCATTGCCGTAGTGAGCTGAGCCGGGTCGGAACCCAGGGGAAGTCTCCTGGCTCCGGGGAGAAACGAGGTGTGACGGAGCTGGGAGCAGGGCAGATTTGACCTGGGAATGTTGCAGGGGGATTGCAGTGGGGATGTGGGACTTCCCTTGAAGGAAGCTACCTGAGCTGTAACCTGAGCCAGGAACGGGGGTGGGGAGAATTAACACCTTCTGCCCGGGAGACTGAACAAAGGAGAGGAGCAGCGGGAGGGGCTGGGAGTTTAGTTTCGGTTTGGGCTGGGGTGTGCAACGCAGGGAACCCCAAGCTGGGGTCTAAGCTCCCTGAACCTCCCAGAGGGACCTAATTGAGGGGGTCTGGTCGTACCTACACGCTCTGCTTGAGACTGTGTTCCTGTCCTTAAATAAACCTTCTGCTTTACTGGCTGGTTGAGAGTCGCAGTGAATCTCGCCTTCTGCTTTACTGGCTGGTTGAGAGTCGCAGTGAATCTCGGGAAGAGGGGTGCAGGGCCCTAACTCCCCCACAATCCGCAACACGAGGGCGCCAGATCCCCTGCGGGAGGGGGCAGGCGGGAGATGGATTGGAAGTGGCGTGGCCTGGGGAGCCTGGCAGTGGTATAAATAGAGGCTCGTGGAGCTGAGCCGTTTCCGGCCTGGCCCTGTGCCGGGATGTCGCTTCCAATCCCGTCTCCGCGGCCTGGATTTTTCCATTCCCTCCGGCCCCACGGAGCTCGGTCTGACCAAAGTCCCGCAGAGGGACCTGACACCCCAGCACGGGGGCTGGGGGACAGCGTGGCTGATGGGAAAGTGTGTGTGTGTCCAACCAAGCTTCCAGTGCAGTGTGTGTAGGGGGAGAATGTTACGGGAGGCCGGGAGGTTCTGTTTCACTTTGGGCTTTGCTGAGGCCTTGGCAGGTGGCTCCTGCCTGTCGGGGACCCGCCCCTTACCCTCCCCCCAGTCAGCGGCCTCAGGGTGTGAGGGGTTTGATCCTTGTACAAGGATCTATGTCTAAACCTGCCATGGAGGTTCCCAGTAGCCACATCTAACGTCTGTTCCCTGCCAAGCTCTTGGCCTCGATGCCGCCTTGTAGCAGTGAGTTCCACAGGCGAACTGTGTATTGCACAAATTACATGGTCCCTCTCTACAGTTACAAATGTGCTCTGTCTAAGGCACTTGTCTAGACCCTGGCCCCAGGGTGTCTGAGCACAGCACAATCTTGGTTGCTGTGCAGCCCCTGCCCTGTTAACCCCATTGTACAGATGGGGAACTGAGGCAGAGAGAGGTTAAGTGTCTGGACCAAGCACACAGGGCTCTGTGGCAGAGCAGGGACTCAAACCTGGGTCCCCCAGTCAGTGCTCTAACCACTGCACCACCTTTCCTCCCTCTCAGTTCCACTGAACACCTCCTGCTTCTAGCGTGCGGTGGGGGAGCACTGGCTTCCCACCCCTTGTTCCAGAATGCACCCCAGGGATCGACTTCCTGCCTTCCTGGGCACTCCTGCTCTTGCACATCCTGTCCTAAAGCTGTAGTTTGCAGTGGCTGGGCAGCTGATGGCTTCACCCCAGAGGTGGCTGCATTTCAGTGGGAGGTGAAGCGACCCGTTGCAGGGGAGCTAGGAGGCTGGTGATGTGATGGGGAACCAACCCTCTTTCTTTCTTGCTGTTTCACAGTCCTCTGTTCCGAGCGGGTCGGCCGGGTCACAAAGACATACCATGATCTTGATGCGGTGACCAACCTGCTGGAGGAGGTAGGCGGAGCTGCTTCCCCCTCCTTGCCTGAATCTCTGCTCCTCCCCAGAGGTGGTGGCAAACCCACACGGTGCCCTGCTGTGTCCGAAATGCCATGAGGCTCCTGGCTTGGGATAAGAGGGTCTTGGGCATGGGGCAGCAGTTCTGGGAGGGTGGGCTGGAGACCGGTCAGTGGGCGGGGAGGGGTCAGACCTGGCTGGGGAGGGAGGAAGTGTGTAAGGGGGTGGGGGGGTAAGGTGGAGAGGGGCCAGTCTGGGGGTGGGATGGGGTACCTGCTGGCCTGCCCCAGTTAACAGCAGCCTGTCTGTCCCGTCCCCCTCGCCCTGCAGAAGGAGCGGGACCTGGAGCTCGCGGCCCGGATCGGGCAGTCCCTGCTGAAGCAGAACCGGAGTCTGACGGAGCGCAATGAGCTCCTGGAGGAGCAGCTGGAGCTGGCCAAGGAGGAGGTAAAGGGCTTGGGGGTGAGGGGGGGGAGCAGGGCCCTAGCACCTGCACCCGCTGAGCCCCCCTGGCTCTACGTACCGGCCGGTGAGCCAGCTCCCCCCATGCTGCCCTGCGAACCCATCCCAGCTCTCTTGTCTCCCCCAGATCGCCCAGCTGCGGCACGAGGTTTCCATGCGGGATGATCTGCTCCATCTCTACACCAACACCGTGGAGGACAGCGAGCCGGCCACAGCCACTGCCACGCCGTGAGTGACCCGGGGGGGCTCTGCTCCCATCGCTGGGGGTCCGGGGGGAGACTCTGCCCTTGGCTAGCTCATTGCAGGACGGCTCGTGCCTCGCTCGCTCCAGAGCCGTGTCCTGCCCGGCCCGGAGCTGGGCCCCCATCTCCTGGACTCAGTGACCGAACGCTAAAGTCCTGGAGCTGCCCTCCGCTGGGACCTGCTCTCGGAGGGGAAGCTCCTTGGACCAGAGCGGCTCTGCCCCTTCTCCCAGCAGGTGGGTGTAGGAAGGGCCTTGGGTCCCTTTTCCTCCCGCCTGGTGGATGGGGCTTTATGGGCCCCTCTCCAGGCTCCCGCGCCCTCCCAGGGGGTGGGGGTTATGGGGGCCTACGGGCTGCTCCCTGCCGGGTGGCGATGCTGTGGGCGGGGCTGGGCTGGGCGGCTGCTCCCCGCCCGGTGGCAGAGGGTGCCGGGTGCCCGGGCTGCGGCTGCTCACGGCCCCTCTGCCCCCCAGGCTTCGGCGGAACGAGTCCTCGCTGTCCCTGCAGCAGCACGTGCAGTACGACGCCCTGCAGCAGAAACTCAGGGGCCTGGAGGAGGAGAACCAGAAGCTGCGCTTGGAGGTGAGAGCTGGGGGGGGGGGGGGGGTGGTGGGGGGGGGGGGAGGGGAGCTCTGTGCTGGGCTGGGCAGGCGATGGGCGAGGCGGGTGGTAACTTGTGGCTCCTAGGAACAGGCAGCCAGTGACCTGGCCGGTGGGGGATTCTTGGCCCCCAGGGACCCCTGTCCCAGCTGCTCCCCCTGCCCACCCCTGGCTGGCAGCTGGGGCCCACTTTGCTCCCGCCCTGGTGCTGTGTGCGAGCAGGGGCTGTTCCCGATAGGAAGCCCTGCAGAGTCGGGCCGTGTTGTGGAGCCGGCATGGGCGTGGGCTGGTCACCGCGTGGTTAACGCTCGCTCGTTATCTCTCTCCCAGGCCACCAGCATCGCCACGGAAACCTGCCAGTACGAGGACCAGGAGCAGCAGCTGATGCTGGACTGCGTGGAACAGTTCTGTACGTCGGCCCCTGGCCTGGCCGGGGGGGTGGGAGGCTCTGGGGAGGGGGCTGCAGTGGCCTCCCTTCGGGGGCCAGTCCTCGCACAGCTGTGAGCTCTCCCCAGCTCAGACACTAGAGACCGTGGGTGCTGGGCATGGAACCCAGGTCTCCATGGGGCACGGCCGGGCTGGGGGGCGCCCCCATGGGCCTGGCTCACAGCTAATCCCCCGCCCCCTCCCTCCAGCTGAAGCCAGCCGGCAGGTGGTCTCTCTCTCCGAGGAGCTGGCCCGCAAGACCGAGGACACGGCCCGGCAGCAGGAGGAGATCAGCCAGCTCCTGGCCCAGATCGTGGACCTGCAGCAGAGGGGCCGCACGGTGAGTGCCTGCCCCGGGGCTGGGGCGCGGCCTGCGCCTGGCAGCCGGGGAGGTGGGGGGGTGACGGCAGCCCTGACCTGCTGTGTCTCCCCCAGCACGGCGCGGAGGTGGAGGAGCTGCAGCAGCATCTGGCCGCAACAAAGGAGTCTCAGCAGAAGCTGCGCACTGAGGTGAGTCCCTCGGGCGGGGCGGTGCTGGGCCCCGGTGCTCAGCGCTCAGCCGCTGCTGGTCCATCCACCGGGCTCGGCCTCTGGCGCCCGCGGGCCCAGACTCGCTCTTCGCATGGCACGTGGGCGCAGCTGCCATGCTGAGGGTGGTGGGGTGCCAGGCCCTGCTGCCCCCGCCCTGACCCCTGTCCTGTGCCCGCGCAGCTGCAGGACCTGCAGGAGAGATACGCCGAGTGCGAGGGCATGCTGCACGAGGCCCAGGAGGAGATCAAAACCCTGCGCACCCGGAACCTCCCCAACAGCAGCCTGAACCGCTACAGCCTGCTGCCCCCGGTGAGTGCGGCCGCGGGGCACCACCGCCCGGGGGAGACGCCCAGCCTGGGCACCGCGCGTGGCTCCGGCAGGGCTGGGCGCGTTGGAGCTGCGCCGGGCACTGTACCACCTGTGTGAATGGCCTGCCCAGGCCCGTTGCACCAGCCCCAGGGGGGAAGCTGGCATGGCTCTGCCTTGCCGGGAGATGAGGGATGCACAAGCTGTGGCATGTTGGGCACATCTGTGCTGAGCTGTGGGTGCTGGTGCCCAGGGGTGGCTGGCTCCAGGCTGCCTGGCAGCTGGCATTTCCCCTCGCCGGCCCCATTGGGATGCCACGTGCTCTCTGCCTGCAGGACTCGCTGGCCGCGGAGATCAAAGGGATCATGAGGAAAGGAGCCGACAGCTCGTCCTCCTCGGAGTACAAGTGAGTCTCCCCCTCGCCGTGGGGCTGGGGCCGTGGGGCTGGGGCCGTGGGGCCGACTGGCTGCCAGGGTGCAGGCTTAGCTGCGACTCATGGACACAGTGAATCTGATGTGAGTGGACCCATGTGATGGATGGGGGCTGAGGGGGTGTCCCCTGGGCCCAGATGAGGGCTGGAGGGCCAAGCCCCCAATGATGCTGTCTGGAGGAGTGGGTGGGCCCCTGGGACGGGGGATCCCACTGACGGGCGCTGTCTGGCGGGGTGGGGGTGGGGGGGGCAGAAGGGCAGGCGGGCAGCCCCCAGGACGGGATCCCGCTGATGGACGCTGTCCCCTCCAGGAGCTACAAGCGGGTCTTCGAGACAGTGAAGGTCGTGAACCAGGCGGTCAAAGCCAAGTCGCATGCAGAGTCCCCCCAAAACCTGCCCGGCTCCAAGCCGTCCTCGGCCCTCCCCTCGGCAGGGTGCAGCCGGGTCAGCACGCCCCGCACCAGCTATTACGGATCAGACAGCGCCAGCCTGGCACCGGAGAACCTGGAGAGCGCCCTGTAAGTGCCCCTCCACCTCTCTCAGCGGATGGGAAGGTGGGTGCCATGCACTGGTGGGCTGGGGTCAGTCGGGGCTTCCCCCGAAAGGTCTGTGCTGGGGAGGGACGCTGGGAGGGGGGGTGCAGACATCCGCACCCAGCCTGTACCTAACCCCTGCTGGGCTCTCCTGGGTCTCCTTGTTGATGTTCTACTGGTGTGTGAGGTCAGGAATAGGATCCCCGACAGGAGATTGGAGCAGCGTGGCTGGGTCCGGCCTTGCCCCAGTGGGGTGTAGCTGGCGTGTGAGATCGGTGCAGGTGGCCCCCTTGGCTCTGGTGTCAGGACCCAACCCAGCGAGGGGCTAATGGAGAGGAAGGGTCTACCCCATAGATGAGTGTACTAGTCAGCTGAGCCAGCTTCTCACCCTCTGGGGCACGGCCCCGGCATGGTGCCCCTTGCACTAGGGGGGTGCCTGGGGGCACGGTGTGGGTGCCCCAGCCAGGGCACTGTGGCCCTTCTCGGGGCACACCCAGCTGCGGGGCTGACTATCTCCTGCTTCCCCGCGGCAGGGCCGAGGAGAAGCTGCGGGGCACCCCGGGCACCCCAGGCAGGCACGACCTGGAGGCAGCGCTGCAGCGTCTGTCCGCCCGCCAGGAGAACCACGCCTCAGAGCGCTCCTTCTTTGAGACGGAGCGCGAGCAGAAGCTGAACCAACTGGCCAGGGACGTGGAGAGCTCCAGCGGCTTCCTCACGCCCAACGACAGCATCCTGTCCACCGGCACCAACTACTCTGGCAGCTCGGAGCACACCGGAGGCTCCGGCTTCTCCCTCGGCTCCCTCTCCTACCTGCCGGACAAGCTGCAGATCGTCAAGCCCCTGGAAGGTGAGTGAGGGGAACAAGCGGGCCTGGGGCACCTGGTGCAGAGGGGGGCCCCAGGGCAGGTGGTGAGGAACAGGCCAGGTTTGGGCTCACAGCATTAAACAGCCTTGAATGAGGTCCGGGGCTGGGCAGCCGGAGCCCACAGCCTGCGAAGGGACAGACGAGTGTTCTGCTTATAACGGCACACGGGATCTTTTTCAGGGGAAAAAGCAACACACCGCATTTATTGGAAATACAACTACTAGGGTGACCAGAGAGCAAGTGTGAAAAATCAGGACAGGGGGTGGTGGGTAATAGGAGCCTATATAAGAAAAAGACCCAAAAATCGGGACTGTCCCTATAAAATCGGGACATCTGGTCACCCTAACAACAACTAGCACATGCATTCAATCACACACGCTGTCCCGCCAGTCGATGTTCTCGTTCCCAGTTTAGAGTTTGGATCCTCCTAGTGGCCAGCTCGGTTGATCATGGGTAGAGAGGAGCTGGGTTTTGTCGGTCGCAACACGATGCTCTGGGGAAGTCTTGGCCGGAGGAACCCAAAGCTTTATGGCAAGGCCCCTGTTTATATAATGTGGGTTGGTTTTTTAATTGGGACTGAGTTTTGCACTGTTATGCTGTAATTGTTGTTTGACGAGTGCTTGTTGTGTTAATTTTTATTTTTTTTATTTTTTGGTTTTTATGAAGTTGTTCAGGGAGTTACCCCAGGCTGGCTTTGATCACAGCTATTTTGTCCCCATTGGTAGATGCCGGTTTTATTTTGAGTCGTTAATTTGCCATCCACTGACATTTCAATAGGGGCGTGTTGCAATCTCCCGGTGCCCTTACGTTTGTCCTCGGTTCCTCCCTAGAACGTCTGGCCCAGTGAGGCCTTTTCACTTCTCTTCCAACACCCACATTCACACACAACACAGGCTTGATTCTCACAGCGCATTTGAACAGGAACATCGAGCATTGCATTGTTTTACTTTAAAATGCTAAAACCTACAACGAGTGGTGACCCTAAAAGGTCTGTTACTGCCTTGAAATCCGCTCCGATTCTGGCTGATGCATCTTTACCAATGGCCCCCCTAGGCCATTTCTTCCTGCTGTCAGAAAGGGTGGCTGGCAGGATATGATCAAAGCCTGCATCAATACATCGAATACAGGCTACGTTACTAGTCTTTATCCTTTATTCTAAATTATACAAAATACAAACATAACAATCCTCCCACTACAGGAGACGGCAAACCGGTTAAAGCCTCTGACGTGGAAGGGGTCAGTGAGGCGTTCAGTGGAACAATTTTTGTTCTCTCCCCTTAGCTGGGGAGTTCTACCAGGAACACCCAGACACACCCAGTGTGGCAGAGTCTCGGTGGGTAACACCTGTCCAGCAGGGGAGGAAATCCACGGCGAGGAGCTGGACCTTTCCTTGTGGCTGCTGTGAAAGTCCAACCCCGTTTCATCCCAGGGGGGCTGGGATTCAGCGGGAACCGGGAGAGGTGGTGGTGTCTCTGGCCTGGTCTGCTCAGGGTCTCTGCGTTAGGATGCAGATGGCCCGGGGATGGCGGGGGGGAGAGGGTAGTAGCCATAATGGTGAAACGTGCATCAGGAGCCCCCTCTTCTTTTCTTTCCCCCAAAAGTCTCGTTGAGGCCCCAAGAGAGCATCGGGGAGGGGAGGGGAACAGCCTGTCCCCTTATTTGTCCCACACTTAGGCCTAATACCCAGCACCCCGATTTTGGGACCTTAATTTCTGCTTCCACCATCTTCTGTTTTTACTGAGCACAGTTTCAACGCAGGTCTGTCTGTCCGCCTTCCTTTTCCCGTCGCCGTTCAGCAGCCGCGGTTACTGTGACACTTATGAACTTTCACTCCCTCCTCCCAGTTGAGCTCACCATTTGAGTCAGTTTAAGACCCAAATTCTCCCCCCGGGAGCTAGCTGGGTGCTGTGAACGCTGCTGCCCTCCAGGGGCTGGGCAGAGCCACGTCCTCGCCGCTGGGGTCTCCTGTGTTGCAAACCTGGGACGTTCCCCCGCTGCAGGAGGTGGCTTGGGGAGGGCTCTGTGCACTGGGGCCCCTGGCGGCATGGGACAGCGCTGAGAGCTGGAGATCTGCATGGCTGGTGTCTCTGTCCCCAGGCTCGGTGACTCTCCACCACTGGCAGCAGCTGGCGAAGCCCAACCTGGGCGGGATCCTGGACCCCCGGCCTGGTGTGCTCACCAAAGACTTCCGGCAGCTGGACGTGGACCTGGAGGAGGTCTACAACCTGAACGACCTTGAGGAGGACGACGTGGACCTGAGCGCCTTTCCGGCACTCGCTGCCTCCACCCCGTCCAAAGCCAAGGGCTGCTCCAGTGGTGAGCAGGGGCTGATGGGGAGGGGTGAGCCTGCCCTGGCGGGACCCTGAGCCAGCAGCAGGCAGGTATCAGCCTGGCCCTGCCCGGCCAGCGGGACTTGCCATGTCCCCTGCTGGGGTGCGACAAGGCTGGCGTCCTCTGCTCCACCCCATCCAGGACTTCCAGGTGCTTCCAGGACTTGCCCTGTCCCCCCCGACCCCAGCCGCCGTCTCCTTCCGTGTCTGTCTGCACGTCCATCTTGTCTCAGTCATCTGCATGTGGACGCTGCGTCCAGCCATCTCGCCAGTCTCTGGCTGGGCAGCCATGCCAGGGCCAGAGAGACTCTCTCCCCCAGTCCCCGTGAGGTGCTCCGGTCCCCCGACGCCTTTGTTCTCTTGCCCCAGGGAGCTGCTCTCATGTGCCTGGTGTGCACAAAGGGGCCCATGGCCTGCTCAGGAAACATCCGCCTCGGTCCTTGAATCTCTGCCCCGGCTGGGGTCCCCCAGGAGCCCTACAGATCCCATGGGTCTGAGAGCCAGCCAGGGTCTCCCTGCCCCCGCCCGTGTCTGCCTCCCTGCTGACTCGCCGGGGGCCGATGCCCCCCCAGGTCTCTGTCCATCCCCCACCCATACATTAACCCCGTGTCTCCTGTCCATGCCAGCGTTCCACTCCTCCATTAACAACCTCCCCCAGACTCCATCTACATTCACCATCACCACCTGCCACATCTTACACCCCAGCAAGGAGATCACCACCGTGACGCCCAGGTAAGGCGGCAAGGGCCCTGCCCTCCCCCCCCCATCTCCCTGCGAACCAATCGTCCCCTCTCTAACCTGTCTCCTTTTCTCCCCCCCGCCCCCACCTTGGGCTGGTCTATTGGCTCCTGGTTCTAGGCAGCGACACTCCTGGGGCAGGCGCCTCCTGCAGCCCCTGACGCTCTGAGGGGCTCGGTGCTAACGTAAGAGTCCCCGTATCATGCTGGCAGCCGGGCGCGGCAGCCCCACAGACACCGAGCTCGGGGGGCAGGGGACGTGCACACTGCAGGAAGGGTCCCTCCAGCTGGCTGTGGAGCGCCCCCTGCTGCCTGTCTGGGCGGGATCCCAGGGGGCTATCGCCAGCTGGCCCCTGCTCTGGGTCAGGACTCCGCTGTCCCCCAAGTCTGCCCCCTTGCAGGCTGCGAGGTGTGAGTGGGGCACCGCTGGACTGGACTGCAGAGGCTGGGCTAGGCTGCTCCTCCCTACGTCCCCCCCCCGGCTGCGCTCGGGAACTGGCGAACCCCGGGTGTCCCTGTCGTGCGGGTTGGGTGCTAAGAAGCCCTGCTCCTGGCCGGCTGCCGAGCCCGTCAGAGCTGGGCCCAGCGCTGGAGCCAGAGGGAACCGGCAGCTGTTGCCTCCCATGAGATGAAGGGAGTTCTGTGCAGCCCAGGAGTTGGCTCTCTGTGGAGACCTGGCCCTGACTGTGACATGAATGAGCAATTGGACAGCAGGAGCCACCCCCCGGGCTGAGATTCCCAATGTGCCAGGGGCCCTGGCAGTGCCATGCTGCATGTGGGTTGGTCGTGCCCCCCCTGCATGTGGGGGTAGCAGCCTGGGTCCAGCCTCTGTCTCTGGGGAGCACCAACTAACCCACTAACCAGTAGCTGCCTGGACACAGGATGTACCATTAACCCCCCTCCCTTTTCTCTCTAGGCCTAAAGAGACTAACATGGAGGCCCCCAGCCTGGGCCAGGGGGTCCCAAACTCGCTGGGGGCTCTCTGCACCTTGTGACTTGGCTAAAGGGGGGGTGGGGGTTGGCTGCTGCAGGTTAATGGTAAAGGATTCATTAAGCAAACGAGCTAACGGGACCAGTGCCTGGAAAGAGGAGCTCCTTGCCCAGGGCAGAGCTAGCCGTGGGTGAGGGACTCCCCAAACAGACCAGTTCTCACCCAGGGCAAATTCCTTCAGTGCTGGCAATGGGCGTTTGCAGGGGGCGTCACACTGTGCCAGGCGGGAGCCTGTGGCACCTGGACAGTCAGGGCCCCAGGGGCTCAAGATGACCCAAGGTCCCAGAGCGAGTCAGGGACAGAGCCAGGAGTAGAACCCAGGAGTCCGGAGCTTGGCACAGAGCCGGGAGGTGGGGAGAATGGGGCATGGGGCGCGCCAGAGGTCAGGGCACTGTGGGGAAAGCTCACCCCAGAGTCAGAGCTCCTCGTTCCTAGGCCAGGCTCCGCCTGTGGGGCTGCCACCTCCTTGTACTGACCAGCTCTCTCCCCTCTCTCTCTCCTCCCCAGTCTTTATAATACAGTCGTGCCCTCTTGTGGGCCCTTTGACAGGCTGAGTGCTGCCGGCCCCATGCCCCAGGCACTGGAGCCTGGCCCCAGGGCGCTGTCTGCGCCTCTCGGACTCGTCACGCTGCTGCTGGAACACGGCATCTCTGCCTCGGTGCGGGCTGGCAACGCCCTGGCTGCGCTACGGGTGCCGGAGCCCCCCTCCTGGCTCTCCCCCTTGAGGGAGCAGTGGGACAGCCTGGGGGGGCGGTCTCTGGGCAGCTCAGGCTTGGCTCGGCCCTTCCCGAGGGCCCATGGGCTGGATGACGGCAGGGCCGCTGGGCCCAGCAGAGCCCAGAGCAAGAGCAACATCTTCAGCTGGAACCTGGTGGAGAAGCTGAAGAGACTCAGGCTGGAGAAAGTGGTGGCCCGAGGAGAGGCCGGCTTCCGGGGCGCAGGGGAGAGCAGACAGCCTGTCGGGCCGCCGGCCCCCACCACGCAGCCGTGAGCCGCCTCCCTGGGCTATGACCCCCTGCAGAGCAACGTGGCTCCCTCCTGGGCCTCCCCATCACCCCCTTTCCAGCCAGCCGGGAGCCGGCGAGGGGGGTGAGAGCGGTGATCCGTCGCGTCTGGGCCGCTGGCGGGAGCTGGTCTCAGCGGCGGGGTCTGCTCTGTCATAATTTATTTCCAGCCACGGTTAGTGGGTCCCCAGCGGGGGGGGGGGGGGGGGGACGACCGTTTTCTGAGTGGCCATGAGAACAGGTGTATCAGCTGCTGCAGTTTAATAAGCACCTGGGATCTCTGCCGCTGAGCCGGGAGTAGGGGACGTGTCCCCGGGGGCGCTCAGGCTACCCCATGGCAAACCCCCCCTCCCCTGGTGCAGCAGGTCTCCCGCATGCCCTGTGACAAGGGGGTGAGGCCGGCACACGGCTGAGCTGGAACTCGGCTTTGGGCTGTAACGTTGGCTCTGGTCTCTCCAGAGAGGGGCTTGGAGAGCGCTAGCAGGGCAGCCCTGCCTGCCAGGGGAGCACTGAGTGCACGCTGGGGCCGGGGGGGCCTCCAGCCCCTGTCCTATCCTGCCCTCGGCAGGACAGCAGCATCTCAGCCTCCGCTGCTCCTGGGGGGCTGCGAGGGGTAGGGGCTGGGGGGGGGGGTCAGGATCACGAAATTAAGTCTGGAAGCTCTGGGGCCGAGGGGCACTGGCTCTGGGGAGGGAAGTTTGCGCAGCCCCTGCTTCTAGGGGCACTAGCCACCTCCCTGAACTTGCCTTCCCTAAAGCTGGTGGGCACAGATTTTTTGGGGGGCGGGGCTGGGATCTGCCCTTGGAACCACAGTCAGGGAAGCGGCTCAGGTCTGTGGTTTTATATGAGGTGGTGCCGGTGGCTCCCGTCACTGCCTGAGCCCCCTCCCCACGCTCGCTCTTAGCCGAACACAGGGGTGGGGAAGGCCAGGTCCTGTGGCTGTCAAGGGGAGTGGGGGGCTTAGGACCTAGATGAGGAACAGGCAGTGTTGTTCCAGCCGGGGAGGGGGCAGTGACTCTCTCAAGGACGTGCCAGGCCGTCCTCGTAACAGCCTGAGGGCCGGGCCCCACGGGGAGGGGAGGCAATCTGCCCTCCTGGAGGGGTAAATGCAGGATGTCCTGGGCTGTCCTGTGGGCCCTGCTCTACTGTTAATGTTGGACAATTGCAGAACTGCCCAGCCCAAGCAATTCTGGCCCGAGTCCCTGGCCCCGGGCTGGGCTGTACTCAAATTCCTGGGCAGGCAGGGCTGGGCTGTGTGATTTCCAGTCACCCAGCAGGGCGCGGCCCTGGGCCAGCAGCCGGCCGGTCTTTTAAAAACACTGAGATTTTTAAACAACTGCTTTGTCTTGAATCAATAAACTAAGCTACTGACAAGGCTCCGCCCCTTCCCAGCAGGGGGCGGGGCCTGCATGCTGCTGGGGGCGTGGCTCAGGTCCCTGGGTCCGAGTAGCTGTTGCATGCACGTCTGCTGCTCCCGAAGTCCCGCTGTTCTCGATAGTCTCTGCACTAGCTGGTGTTAATTTGCCCCCCCCCCAGCTGTGTCTTTCTGGTGAAATAAACACGACGTAATCAGAACCGGCTCCAGCCTGGTGTTTGCAGCACTGTCTGAGCAGGGCGGGGGCTTGGGGGGCCTGGCTCTGACAAGACCCCAGCAGTGGGGCGGTCTCTAGAGCTGCCCCCATGGGCTTAGCCGAGCAGGGGTGAGGCTGGGGGGGTCGGCAGGGGTCAGCTGCTCGGTTGTGGCCTTTCAAAGGCCGGTCCCTCGTCTCACTCTTGCCCCGTGCTGCATGGGGCAGGAGCCAGGCGTGTAGGCCCTGCTCCACGTGAACACTGCAGGGACCTGCAGGTGGGGGGTAGGATAGTGCTCGGGTCGCCCACAGGGGCTCGGACTAAAGCAGCTCCCCCTGCTGAGCCGTCCTGCAGTGCGGGTGGCTGCTTGGAGGGATTGATTGAAACACCTCTGCAAGCATCCACACACACCCCCGTCCTCTGCAGTTTCTTGGGCCTGAGCGGACACAGTTAGCCTGACAGGACTGGCCCAGCAGCTGAGCTCTGGCATCGTCCACACGTCTGGAGCAAGGGCCAGGGAGAAGCGAGGCCACTGCTGGCAATTTTATTAAGATTCTTGCAAGTGTTTTCCTTCAGCCCCAGCTTCTGGAGTCATGGGATTGTTCGGCTTTCTCACCACTCACTCTGCTCTTTGGAAGTCCTTCTCCTGCCTCAGGGCTTGACCAGTGAGTCCTGAACATGGAGGGCTAGTGGGCATGGAAAGCAATGGGGCAGGGGGTGGAGCCCTATGCTGGGGGTGGGAGCAACCCTCCGTCTCCACTTCAGGCCTTGCTGGCCTAGGCTGGCCAGGGAGTTGCAGCATGATCAGACCTCACCCTGCTGCTGTCTCCTCTCTTCTCTCCCCCCCCCCCCCCCGAGGCCTGGAACCTCTGACAACCCCTCGACTTCCCCATCTTCACTCCACCCGCCCCCCGCATTACCTGTCCCCTAGGGCACCAGCTCACCTGTTTGCAGACTGCCCCCTTGTGGCCATAGAGGGGACTGGAACCACCAGCGGGGCCTTGGCTTTTTAATTAAGGAAGAGAGATTCTCTGGCTATAGCTTCCCCCCCCCCCCATCTTTCTTTTTAAAGTGAGCAGAAGGGGGGGAGGGGAAGGAAGAACTGGCTTCAACAGAATAAATTAACATAAATTACCCTGCGTTGGCCTCAGGTGGGGCAGTGGGACTGGGCCCGGAGGGGAGGTGGCCCTTGCAGCTGCCTGCCCTGGGTTCAAGGCCGGCTACCTAAGCCCCAGCACACCCCGTTGTCGCTCGCTGCCCCCTGAGCCTGTGGGGCGAGCTGCCCGTCCCCATCCCCGCCCAGCAGCAAACCCGGGCTGGGAGTCTCTGGGTGGAAGCTGGTCCTAGGTTCCATGGCCACAGTGGGCTGCGTCCGGCTCCATGGGAGAGCAAAAACCCTGGGCCCCCGGGGGGACTGACGGCCTCGCCATCAGTGTCCCTGGGGCGCGGGTGGTGCCCTGCCTGGGATGTATGGGAAGCGGCACGAGCAGCAGCTGGCTGCCTTCTACAGCTGTGTCCTGAGCCGCTTGTCCAGCCCCATCCCCCGGGGGGGAGTGAGGCCCTGGGAGGGGACATGGGGCAGAACCCAGGTGTCCCGCTGGGGCCTCAGGCCAGGCCCCCGTCTGGCCTAGCTCATGGTGCAGCGAGAACACACACCACAGGGGTTTGCTGAGTAGAGTTTATTGGTGAGCAGCAGCAAAGGGCTTTGAAGACAAGGTCACGTGTGACATACTTAAAAATATGTGCCAGAGGGTGGAGCCTGCAGCTGCCCCGCCCCCGCGGGCAGGGCGGAGCCAAGCCACGCGGGACGCTGCTCCTCTAGGAGGTCTCGTCAGACTCGGACAGGCTCCGGCGCCCGAAGTCCATCCAGCCGGGATAATCGTGGTCGTGCAGGGGGCGCAGGGCAGCGTCCTCGTGCCAGTTCCCCTCCCGGTTTGCCAGCTCTGCCGGGAGTGGGAGCAGAGACACCAATTAACCCCCTGGCCAGAGCCCGCTGGCGGCACCCCCCCTGAGCGGCACCAAAGTGCTGTGTGGGGAGGGGCTGGCCTCAGGGGCAACCCGGTCACCTGTTCTCCCCCCCCCCCAACCCCCGGTGAACGGAAGCTAGAGCAGTGAGGGCCAGGGCAAGAGTGGCCAATGGGCTCTGAGCTGTGGGGCAGCCAACCTGCCCCCCTCCCCCAGCACCAATCCAGTTGGGCGGAATCCCCCACATTCCCCGCCCAACTATCCTGGGGTGTGTGAACAGCAGCTGTGTCCCACCCCAGAGGTGGCTGCCCATCAGTGGAGGCTGGAAGGTGTGAGTGATACAAGGGGGGGGGGGGGGGTGTCAGGCACTAATTACAAACGGGCTTTAAGGGCCAGGATTGGCGTGTGCCTGGCACTGGCCCTGCTGCGGCTCCTACCAGCGTAGATGTGGGGCAGGAACTTGGCCATGAGGAGCTTCTGGTCCTGAGACAGGGCCTCGAGCAAGTCTCTCCGGACAGGGCCAGGGTCAGTCCCGCTGCTCCTGCGCTCGTCAGGGCCCGGCGCGCTGCCCAGCTGGTGGGTGTCGGGCCGGGAGAGGCAGGGGGTCGCAAGGACAACGAGCAGCAGGCACAGCTCTCCTTTCATGGCTGCAAGGGAGGAGACGGGGCTGCTGGGGGCTGGTGCTGCGCCCTGCTCCGGGCTGGGACAGCGTCCTGCTGCAGCAGCCCCCCGGGAACTCGAGGGTGGGGGGGGGGTCTGGTGCTCACCAGCCAGGACGGGTCGCCCAGCCGAGGGCACGCTCAGCGGGTGCTTCGAGACACGCTGGTACTTTGGGCCCGGCACAAGGATCTCCCCAGCCTGTGCTTTGTGCCTCATAGCTGGCAAAGCCCTAAGCCGGCCCCTCAACCCCTGCCAGTGCAGACAGAGCCCACCCCCCCCGACTCGGTGATATGGGGGTCAAACACAGCCGGGTATCATGCATGCCTGGGGGGGGGGGGGGGGGGCATGTAGAGTGGAGTGAGTTTGCCCAAGGCAGAGGGACCCCCCCCGCTGCCTTAGCTGTTCCAGGCAGGGTCAGGCTCAGGGCAGTCCCCCCCCCCCAATCACTGCCAGGGGCTTTCAGAGTACGAACAAACACCATCGTGTCAGGCGTGACACGCGCAGGCCCACTGGGTTCCCCCCTGCCACACCAGTTCCCACACTAGCACGGGGCGGGGGGGTTTGGTGCCCATAGCTGAACCACTCACACCATGCCAGGGACGGGGCTGGTCAGGGCAGCACCGGGCAAAGGGGGCACAAGGCCATTATCGGCTGCCCCCAGGGCCGAGCCGGCCAGCAGGCACTTGGGGGTGGGGAGGCCTGCAGGGGCCGAGCCTGCCCTGGTCCCTGGGAACGAGCTGCCAGGCCTGGCCCGTCTCGGCCTTTGCAGCTAACAGCGAATGCCGGTGCCATTTTCTGCCCTACCAAGGCACGGGCCAGGTACTGGGTGTGACACAGCCAGCCCCTGGCATGCGGGGGAGGGGAGCTGTGCTCAGCGCCCACCCCCCCCCTTTGCCCCAGTAGCAGGATTTCGCACCTGCCGTGACCCGGCCGGAGACCGAGGGCCTCGGGCAGTTGATAATGGAGCCAGTGACAGGTAGCTGGGGTGGAGGGACCAGGGACGCACTCGTGGGAGGTGAGCTAAAGGAGACCCTAGCGGTGGCGGGTGGCACAAGACGCCCAGCTGCAGGCGCGTCCCAGATCTGTGAGCCCCCCCACTCAATCATTAGCACTTCCCCCACTCCCCATCGCGCACAGGGTCCCCCAGCGGTCTCACCTGCTGGAGTCCGGCGGCCACGAGCAGACGCAGGAATCAGGTGTCACCTCGGGGTAGATTTTCACCTCTGTCATGCCAGGTGACAAGCCCCTGCTTTTTAAAGGTGGTGCAGGGGGCTAGGCTCCACCCCCCCTGGGTAGACGCCCCGCCTTCCAGCTCCCCAACCCCGCCTCCTCTGGCTGTACCGTGTGCATCACAGGCCATGTGCCCTGCTCCATGGGTGGGGGCGCATCATTCAGCTCGGCTGGTCCAGCCCGAAAGGCCCAGTAGGCTGCGGCCAGGCTCTCCCGAGCTGGGGGGGTCTATTAGCGTGGGGCCCAAGTGCCCCCCCCCCCCCGTGAGATGTGTATTGGCGGGCGGGGGGGAATTGTGCTGGATGCTTCCCCCCCGCCCCAAAGCGCTGGCCCGCAAAGCAGCCAAGCCATGGCTGAGAAAAGAGGCAGCGCGAGCGGGCAAAGGCCACCCAGCCGGTGGGGGCCGAGCCAGACGAGCCCCTAGGTGGCCTGATGGCTAATCCCAGGTACGAGCCACTCTGACGCCTTTCCAGCTAAAGGCAAAGGCAGCGCCCCAGCCAGTGCGCCTCAGTTTCCCCGGCAAAGGGGGCACCTGGGCAGGTGAACTGCCCCTCCCTGAGCCACCCAGCACCCCAGGGCTGGGCCAGGGAATTGGGGCAGTCAGAGGTGCAGGGTTCCCCCCGCCCGAACAGGGACCCACCCAAGGGCCCTGGTCCTGCCCAGCTGAGCCAGGCCACGTCTGCTGGGCGCAGGGCGCGGCCCTTAGGCCGGGCGGCAGGACGCCCATCAGCGGGTTCCCTGTCTGGCTGGTTCAGCTGAGCCATCAGGCCTGGCTCGGCTGGGTGCAGTGACGTGTCCACTCAGCGGCACAGACCCAGGTGTCCTGGGCAAAGGCTAAAGTGGGGAGCACCCCCCCCAACATGCGCTGCCTCGTGGCCAACCCCAGAGCACCACTGGCTCCAGGCAGCATGTCTGCAGGCACCGATCTCCAGCCCCCACCCAGTGAAAGGGCACCGCGGCGCACGTGCCTGGCGCGTTCCAAGGGGGGTGAGGCGACGCCCCCCCACCCACCGGGCACTGCGGGGAGCAGCGGGTCATGGGCGGGGACCAGGCATTGCACCAGAACCCTTGTGCCCCTCCCCGCCCAGCTCACATCAGTCTGGCTTGGGCCCCAGGGTGGCGTGGGGACGGGCGCACGGGGCTGAGGGCCCCTGTGGCAGGCTGCTGGCGTGTGCAGGCCGAGCGGAGGGGGCTGGGCTTAGTGCCCTGGGCTCACACACAGGGGGGTTATGCAATGGGGGGGGGGGCGCTCAGGCATCCCCTTGTTTTCATGCCCAGCGCCCCCATGCCTGGCAGTCTCACGCCCGTCCCTGGCCGCTTTGCCGCCTGTGAACCACGAAGTGGGTTCGTTACTGCAGCCCCCCCCGCCCTGCAGGCGCATTGTCCGGGGGCACCAGACGTGGGTCCCGCCGGCTCCGCGGGGGGCGGGGGGGGCTATGGCTGGGTTAGCTGGCACTAGAGTGACGTGCGGGATGGGTCCCAGCTGCAGGACCTCGCCCATAGGGACAAACCCACCGGCCCCCTGCTGATTTCAGTCCGCGCTGGGCGTGACCCTCCCCCCCCACGCCGGAGCCCCTGCGTTGCCCCAGCACCACACAGGGCAGCCGGCGAGGAGCTGCAGGGCGGGGCACCCTTTTGTCTCATCTCTCTGTGAGGCAGAGCACCCATGGGAGCTGATGGGGGGGGGCTCAGCCCTAGATGGGTTTTTAATTCCCCAGCGACCTTTTCAAACGGTAGTTTTGAAGGACTCAAGGCGGCCCTGTCCCTGGGCTGTCACCGGCGGCCTGTTGACTCTGGCAATCAATGGGGTGAGACACACGCTTACATCCCTGCGCCTGTTTGGAGAATCGACGCGGAGCAAAGCCCGTGGAGCTGTTCCCAGGAGCCCACTAACCGCAGAGCACCCGCAGGTCAGTGCAGCAGCCGCCACCCAGCCACTTAATCACCAAGGGAGCAGCTGGGGGGAGGGCCCCAGCGTGCTCCGCAGGTGTGTGACCGCACGGGCCGCGTGTCACGTTCCCCAGCTCCCTTCCTCCCGCCCGTTCTGGGGCTCAGCCGCTGGGACCCCGGCACGCCTCGGGACCCCGTCATGCTGCTGAGGCTGCCAGGAAAGTGGGGCCAGTAGGATGAGGGCACCGGCCCCATGAGAAAATGGCCTGTGATTGCCCCACGGGGTGTCAGCTGGGCCTGCATTGTGCCCAGTCAGTGGCCTGGGCGTGAAACGGGGGCGGGGGGGGGCTCCATTCCCAAGCCAGCCCTGCCAGGCACCCGGCAGTGGCGTTTGGGCGCCCGGCTCAGACGCAGGACGCACCTGCCACCGGAGGCGGGAGTCGCTCACTGCCCGGCTGCCCTGAAACGACCAGGGACACAGCCTGGCGTTGGCAACGCTGCCCTGGGCTCACCTGCGCCCGGCAAGCCAGCTGCTTTTTAGCATCCCCACGGCCACACGTGCCGTTGGGCCACCCTGGTCTGCCGCGCGCTGCTCCCATGGGTCAGGGCCCAGGCAGCAGCTGGGCCTGCCTCTCATTCGGCGCGGGCCTGGTGGGCGTGCGGAGAAGCTGAGCGGCGCTGGAGAGCGGGAGTGGGCCGATCACTCGGCCAAGGCTGGAGCCACTCAGCGCAAAGCCCCTTTGAACTCGGTGGGGGCAGGATTTCACCCACAGCTGCGCCACCAGAGCTGGGTTTTGTTTTTTACCACAAGCCTTTGTTTAGCCTGAATTCCTCCCTCGTCCTCTGCGGAGACGCATCCTTCAGCCCCCACCCCAGAAACAGCTCAACACCAGATGCCTGGTGGAGGAGCTGTTAAGGCCGTTCAGAGCCTGCGTGCCAGGGCTCAGGGCTCGTTCTCAGCCCGCAGCCCAGGGCCACGTGGCTCTGCTCTTCAGCGCCGGGCTCATCCCCTCTGGGCGCGGGCTGCGTTCACACATTTTGCTGGGACAGGGCCTCTCGCTGGCGCACACGGGAGGAGGAAAATATTGGCCGGGTTTTGCCTGTTTGAGGGCCTCCTCCCCTCCTTCTAAGGGACCTGGCCAGAGACCAGGGCTTGTCTGGGATTCTGGAGACGTTACAGACCAAGTGGTCGCAGCCGGCAACCCTGCCCACGTGCATGAACTGCTGTCATTCCCCACCCGGCTATTAGAGGCTTGGCTGCTAAGACCTGCAGTCGGAGCTGATTTGACACCCCAAGCCTTAAAGGGTAGGGCAGCGGGTGGGGACCCAGGAGAACTAGTGCTACTCCCAGCTCTACCAGTGACCTAGGGTGAGAGTCACGTCTCCCCTCTCTGCAAACCGGGGATATGGGACTGAACGGGGCCTGGATCACACATCCCTCCAGGGTCTGTCACATCCCATCAGCAGGACTTCACCCAGCAGGTCTCACTTTCCCTCTCTGACGAGCCAGCCTCTGGCAGCAGCCCTCTCTGGAGCCAGGATCCCAGACTAGCGGCCCCGGCACACACATCCCAGCCCCTGGCAATTCCCATGTGGCAGGGAAAACGCCAGGATGGGGCTGACGGAACTTGTCAGGGACACCTGGGATGGGGTGTGTGTGTGTGTGTGTGTTAATTAGGGGGGATTAGGGAGAAAAGCTCCAGGCAGACTCAGGACATGGGAGGCAATATATTGAATGGGGCATTTGTCTTGATGCACGTCTCTGCTCTGCTCCCAGGACTGATATGGTACCAGTTCTCAGAGCACTTTCCCCATTTCCATGGTGTTTGCGAGGCATGACAGTAACCTGGAGTGTGACCGAGCGTGTCAGCAACCGCTGGATTTGGCGCTCATTTAAACTAAAGACTGGAGACAGATCCAGCTGCTATGCTGGGTGCAGCCAGAGCCGGGTGCTGTGAAAAGGGATCGGGTTAAGATATAGGGGGAAGATGAGAGACGTCACCCGGCCCCTCTGAGGTGGGGCGGGATCGTTATCCTCACCGAAGAACACAGGGAGATGAAGCCTCTTTTCCAGGGTGAGACAAAGACCTGGGAACCGAAGCTGGGCTCCCTGGGCATTAAGACGTGAGCTGACCCATGGCTAAGGCCAGGAAGAAAGTCCTCTGATGTGCCAAGCTAACTCAGGTATCGCTGGGTAGCTAGTGGCCAAGGATACTGCCATGGGCTTAGGTGCATTCTGGGAGGTTCTCAGCTTGCCCCCCCAACTCATCTGGAGTCGGCCACATTCAAAACAGGCTCCGAGCAGCGCAAATATTCTTTAAACAAAATCCTTCCCGTTTGGCTCCCAGGACAAACAGGATCTGACTGGCCGGGAAGGTATCAAGTGCTAATGCTTCGCCCCAATCGATGCCTTGCTCCCTGGAGCACTTCCTACAGGCAACACAAACAAATTGTTCTGCAATTATCGGCCCCTAATGCCGCCGATCTGGGCTAAATGAGCCTTTCCGCTGATCTGACTCAAGTGCTGCTGTCACCCACGCTGTCAATTTTCACTGGAAAGTCCCGGTGCATCTGAGGAGTGGTCCACGGGCGTGTGCTCCTTATTTCCCCTTGGTTCATCAGCAGGTGAGTAAATATTTGGCCACCTGCACTGTCCCTGTTTGGTGAGTTCCCAGAGGCCCTTGGTGGCAAAAGCAGCCAGCCGGGTCCCTCTCCCAGGTGTAGGGCGTGAAAATCAAGTCCCCCAGTTACTCTCTTCTGGTGTGCACGTGGCTCCCTCTTGTGTTCCAACAGCGCTACTGCAGCCAATGACTAAGGCCTTGTCTAAAGGGGAAACAATGTCACTTGGGAAGGGGTTCAAACTAAACCAAAAAAAAAGCCCCTTATACAGGAATAAGAGCGTCCACACGGGCGTCAGACCCGTGTCTCTCTACCCGTTTTGTTTACCTGCGAAGGGGGGTTGTGGGGCTTGTTTGGAAATAATTAAAATTGGGCTGATGCACGTTCTGGTGTAGTTATGACTAGTGGGAGGCCTGGAAAGAGATTTCCTTCTTGATTGGTTCTTTAACTTTAAAACATGAAGTCAGCCCTCCTCTCATTTGCTGGCAACTCTCTCAGGAAGCGCAGGGATTTTCATTAACTGAAGGCCATCAAATCTCCGACAAAGACTTTTTTCCTTGCCGTAAATTCATTAGTGGTTAAAACAGATTGAAATCCTGGTCCAGGGGGGCTCAATGGCAAAACTTCCATTGATTTAAATAAGGCCAGGATCTGAGCCAGAGTTTTAAGCAGCCCTGGTTAATATCACTCCTCTCCACCTCATGAAAGACCTGCATTTCTAAAGGTGAAAAGACCTTCTATGCCTTCTTTATAGATCAGGGAGCAGTCTTAACAAGGGCCCTAGCCCAGAGGTTTTTTCCCTGGAAGGGGTTATTAGTAACAGGTAGCCATTTGCCTGATGTTCATGTCTGGCAGCCATACATTATTCTCATGTGGCCACCTCGGCTTGAGGCTGGGTCTCTGGGACACCTGATTTCACACTTGTGCAGTCAAGTTTCTACCATGTGAAATATCCCATTTCCCAACCCCAGGAAAACAGCTCCCACCCTTTGTACTTGGCAGACAGAGCCTTAGAGCTCCCCTAGGCAGGTCTCCTCCTCCAGCCGCAGGCAGGGCCGCTGAGGGACGAAGGTTAAAAGACGCACTGTTGTAGCCTCGTGAGTCCCAGGGAGGTCATCTCTTTTCTTGGACCAACTTCCATTGGGGAGACAAGCCATTGAGCTTACGCCGAGCTTTTCTTCAGACTACACTTGACTGACTCAGCTCGAAGTGGCAGAGGGAAGGGAACCAGAGCTATGTTCATCATTCCACCACACTCCCAGCTGCAGTTTAACTCTGGTGATGGTCCTAGATCTATTTTAATACATAAAAGTTACTTAAACTTGGCTGAGTGTTCTTATCCCCGACTCCAGGAGGCCTTTAGCCTCTCAGTGCTCGCTAAGCTCTGCATTGCAGGGAGCTCACAAGGCAGGACAAGCAACAAAGCTGCCAGGCATCTGCAGGGTACGGACTGAGCAGTCACCACGCTCAGGCGCACGGGGGGGTGCTCTAGAAGTAATTTACTCCATAAAAGCTCATTTGCATCATAGCTACCTTGGGTGAAGACTAGTCCTTGCCCCTTCAGATGCTCCCACCCTCTCTTCCCTTTAGCATGAGAATATCCTTCTGCTGTTCCATCAATTAAAACATAGGTGGCTATTGCATCACACTGATTTTGCACACAGGTGCAGCTGAGTGAGTGAAGACCCTCCCAGCCCTTGATGAATGATGAACGTCTCCTGCCCCTTTTTCAATCCTGGCCCACGCACACACCATCCCCCTAGGAACAGAAAGTCATTGTTCTAACTCCCTGCTTTTGTAAGAGATTCCCTGCTGCTGTGTGTAACTGTAGCCAAGCTCTCAGGAGAGGTTTGTAAAGCAGGCAGAGCGCTCCACTGGGAAAATAGGTCTGACATCAAAGGCTGTTTCAGGGAAGCCAGTCAGACATGGCTGTAATTTAACAAACAAGAAAGTCAGGCAAAAAGCAGACAGCTCCCAACTCTGCCACCACCCCCAACACAACCTCCATCTTTCTCCCTCTCCTTTCAGGTTACATCCCTCAGTGGTGTGAGGCACTTGCCGAGCCAGGAGCCTGGCAGTGTTCTGATCCATTATGGTAAATCCTCTCTAGCTTTTGCACTCTGTTGGCAGATGTCTAACCCTGGAACACTTCTTCCTCCACTCAATGAAAGAGCCTTTCACCCTCATATAAAAACTCATTGTGCTCCAGCTAAGCTTCAAGCCGCATTCCTGAGCATGTCTGTATTAGACACACCCACAAGCCACCACTAACCAACTCCAAGATTTTTGCTGATTACAACAAAGGTGGGCAAGTTTATTTTATTGGACCGACTTCTGTTGGTGAGAAGCTTTCAAGCTACACAGCTCCTCTGCAGGTCTGGGAAAAGGACCAACATGGCTAGTTATACTGCCTATCACACTACATGGGCAGCCTATTAACTCAGGCCTCTGTCCACACTAACAATTCAACACTACAAACACGGCTGCCACATTTTGACTTCGCTACAGTATTGAGGTTGAGTTAACGCAGTGGGGATGGTAGGAGGAAATTCCTACTCAATCCCGTATGGGCTAAGGCAGTAGCCCCAGCAGGGCTCACTAACTTTTCACAGAAATCCCATCCGAGCACATCCCTGGGAAGGGGTGTCCAGATGTTTGCACAGCAATGGCTGGGGACTATCGATTGCTCACAGGGGAAAAGCGGAAGATCATTTTGTAATGCTATTTAACAATGGGGAAGAACCATGTAACTAGACAGCTATCTAAAAAACAGGCGGCCGAGGGACCAGATCCTCATTAAAGCAGGAATGGTGTGAAGTCCCAACACACTGCCTGTACAAGAGGATGACACTTTATGGTACTCATGTGGGTGTAAACATCTTAAATGGAAGCTTCCTAACAAGCTGCTGCCTCAATTCTTTACAGGGGGTGGGATTCGCTACCCTAAGAAGGCGGTGAGGCCAACACAGCAGGCTGAGTCACTGTTCACCACTGTGGCGGACAGATTAGGAAAGAGGAAGTAATTGCTTTGTGCTAAATCAGCATAAAGTTGGTGCACAAACACCAGCCTATAGAAACAGGAAGGCAAGGCTCATATTGCAGCTTGCAGCTATCAGTTCAATGCATTTCTTTCCTCCAAAACCATGCACGACTACAGCTGTATTTCCATGGTGCCTGCCTGCCGAGGCCTACAGACACTGTACTGACTGCCA
>NW_023260548.1:0-25653 GCF_013100865.1 Trachemys scripta elegans
CTGCTGCTTGGCCTGATTCCCCGTCATGCTCTCGTCCCTAGCTCTCCGGTCGAGTCGGTCTTGTTCTACGCAATCACCACCCTGCACAACCTACTGCTGTACCAGGAAGGCGCCAAAATGGCCGTGCGCCTGGCTGACGGCCTCCAGAAGATGGTTCCCCTGCTGAACAAGAACAACCCGAAATTCCTCGCCATCACCACTGACTGCCTTCAGCTCCTAGCCTACGGGAACCAGGAGAGCAAGGTGAGCCTGCCGCCAGCCCTGGCTCCTTCGTCCCCTTGTAGCATTTGTCCTGTGGCTGCTAGGATCCGGGAATAGGTGGGAAGTGGAGGCTGCCGTCAGTGGACAGCCTCTTTTCCCTACTCCTGTGTGACAGTCGTTGTGTGTAAACCCTCCTGAGAAAGGCTTGGCTGCCCGGAATAGCACAGAAACACAGCAGGTACGGCGTGCTGCGTGTGCAGCAGAAACCGGATCCCCGGTTACAGACGCCAGAGAAGTTACACGTCCTCTGAATAGTAGCAAACCCTCTGGGCTGCTACGTAGGCCAAGCCTATGCTACAGGCACTACAGCGGCGTAGCCATGTCTACACCGGGGGGGGGAGAACCATTGATAGCTACTCTGGGTCTGCTCTTTCAGCCAGTTGGGCGCCCACCTTTCAAGTAATTTCGTCTAGACCACATCTCCCTAGTTCGGTTATGAGAGCCTCATGGGGGACTGTGTCAGAAGCTTTCCTAAAATCAAGATATTGCATCTACTGCTCCCCCCCCCCCCCCCAGGCCAGTAACCGTTATATTTGGGGGGGGGGGGGTAGTTTTGATGTGTTTAGCACTTCCAGGGTGAAACCAAGCTGGGAGGCTCCCATTCACGCGGAGTTGGATCCAGTTGAGTCACGAGAGCAGAGCAGATATTCCTGCTCATGCCGTAGCGCCCCGCTCAGTGGCTTGTGTGTAAATGTTCGGGATTCATCGGCGTTCTCTGGCAGCACCTGACGTCTGCGGCTACCCCTTGTGCCACCCTCTGGAGGGCTAACGCCGCTTTCTCTTGCAGCTGATCATTTTGGCCAACGGGGGACCCCAAGCCCTGGTGCAGATCATGCGCAGCTACACCTACGAGAAGCTGCTCTGGACCACCAGCCGGGTGCTCAAGGTCCTGTCTGTGTGTCCCAGCAACAAGCCTGCCATTGTGGAGGCCGGTGAGTGAGCCCTGCGAAGGCGGGGGCGGGCCTGAGATGGAGGGGGCTGGTTCAGACTCGGCAGCTGGAGCAAACTGGGCTGTGGCCCTTTCCAGGCACTGCTGGACAATGCTCGCTTCCAAGGCACCTGAACTAACGCGAGGTGCGGAGCTGTGCCCTGTCTCAGCCTCTGCGCCAGCAGGAACCGGCAGCATCGGGCTCCTATTTTGTCAGTTATGGCTTGAGAAGTCCCTGAGCTGCTCTGTAACGGAAATAAGCCGGTGCCTGGTACCGCGCTCCTATTCAGCAAGATGTGATGTGGATTTAATTTCCATTTGTCACATCACTTTGCTTCCAGCTGTGTTGCCTGTTACTCTTAATGAGGCCTTCATCAGAGACCCTCTAAGATGACAGTGTTAATTGTAACATCCGAACGCTTCCCCTTATTAAGGTTCCCAGCTCTCCTCTAGCAGCTCTCCCCAGACAGCACCTGTCCCCCACTGCTCACCCGTCCACCCCTGCAGCGTCCCCAAGCACTTGCTGTGTGGTTGGTCCCTCTAGGCTTCCGTACGACTGTCTAGAACTTAGTGTTCTAACGCCACCGGCTACAGTCTCCTCTACTCCCAGCAGGACGCTGCCCACACTTGTCACTTGTTCGAATGCCACGGAGTGACCGTCTGTCTTGGCACGTCCCTTGCCATGTTGGCTGGGTCTCTGCTCCCATGGCCTGTCCCCTGTTTCCAGAGAGCTTGTATGGAGGAGAGGCATTTCCAGGAGGTCGTAGTGACTGGTTCCTCTGGGTACACAGACGCCTCTGACGGGAGGTGGGCCTGTTAGCACCTTTACTCGAGGTGGGGGCCCTTTATGGAAGCAGCCCATGCAGTAGCGAAGCTACAGGGATGGGTTAATCTGTGATTAGTGCCTTGTGTCAGGGTTGCCTTCCCAGCCTTGCCATGAGTTGGGCACTCGTCCTCTTTGGCTTCTTATACAGGCCAGTGGAAACTTCTGGAGGACAGATGCTGTTGTGTTTTTTTGCTTAGGCTTGTGCAGACACATGCTTCTGGGGGAAGGCGAGGGGGCAGATTTGCTCCCGGCCCTGCTGGCTAGCTGTGATGCTGCCTTTGTGACTCTGCAGTACAAGGAGAGATGGTGGTCTCAGACTTGGTGTTGCAAAGGGCTGTCTGAAGAGCCCAAACCCACGTGTAGCCTCTCTCAGAGAGCTGACGGTGCTGGGCGGCTTGGCTGTTGGGGCTAATTACAGCTGGGCTTGGCTCTGTTTCCTCCCTCAGGTGGCATGCAGGCTCTGGGGAAACATCTGACCAGCTCTAGCCCACGTCTCGTACAGAACTGCCTGTGGACCTTGAGGAACCTCTCTGATGTGGCCACCAAGCAGGTGAGTGCACAGGAATCCAGCCGTTGTAGAAGCCTCAAATAAGCATTTCCAAGGCCTGGTCCTGAATAGACTGTAGAGCGTTAATCACCTGTCTGGTGCTCTGTGGGGATACCGGATCTTAGCCTGTTCTGCACTGAGCCCAACATCCATAGTCCAGAGGGGATGTTCTTACCCAGCTTTGACTCCCAGGAGCAGCTCCCTTCACAATCTGGTTGCAATGGTATGCTTGCCATGGGGCCAGCGGGAAGTAATGGAAATCCTAGAAATGTGGGGCTGGAAGGGACCTTGAGAGATCCAAGTCCAGCCCCTGAGCTGGGGCAGGACCAAGTAACCCTAAATCCTCACTGACAGGTGTTTGTCCAACCTGCTTTTGAACTGCTCCAGTGACAGGGATTCCACAGCCGCCCATGGAACCGTGTCCCAGAGCTTAACGGCCCTGAGTTCTTCCTAATATCTAACCTAAATCTCCGGTGGTGCCAAGCGAGCCCGTTACGTGTCCTACTTCCAGCGGCCATGGAGAACAATTGATCCATGTCCTCTTTATACCAGCCCTTAATGTGTTCAAAGATAGTCAGGTCCCCCCCCTCAGTCTCCTTTGCTCAAGACTAAACATGCCCAGATTTTTAACCTTTCCTCACAGGTCAGGTTTTCTGAACCTTTGATCACTTTTATTGTTCTCTCCTGGGCCGTCTCCAATTTGTCTGCAGCTTTCGTAAAGCGCGGTGCCCAGAACTGCACCCAGGACTCCAGCCGAGCCCTCCCCAGCGCAGAGTAGAGTGAGACAGTTACCTCCCGTGTCTAACACAGAACGCTCCCGTTCCTACACCCCGGAACGAGATCGGCCTTTTTCGCAGCTGCAGCACGTTGACTCAGATTCAATAGGTGACCCGCTAGATCCTTTTCAGCATTAATGCCGCCTAGGTGGTTATTCCCCAGTTTGTAGCTGTGCATTTGATTTTGTTTCCTTGCCAGCTGAAGTACTTTGCACTTGTCTTTATTGAATTTCATCTTGTGGATTTCAGACAAATTCTCTAATTTGTCCATTTGTTTTGAATTCTAATCCTGTCCTCCAAAGTGCTTGTGACTCACCCACCTGGGTGTCCTCTGCAAATCCTAGAATCAGACTCTCCACTCCGTTCTCCAAGTCATTAATGAACATATTGAATGGTACTGGACCTAGGCCTGAGCCCTGCAGCACCCCACTAGAGACGCCCTGCCAGTTTGGTGGTGAGCCATTGATCGCTACTCGCTGAGAACAGTCTTTCAACCAGCTGGGCACCCACCTTTATAGTAATTTTATCTAGACCCCAGTTCTTTAGTTGGCTTATGGAACTCTTATGCGGGACTGTCAAAAGCCTTGCTAAAATCAAGGTACTGCTTCCCCCATCCACTGGGCCAGTTACCCTGCCAAATGCTGGCTTCCTAGTGCTCCGGGTCTCCCAACGCCTCTTGGGGGCAGTCACACGGGGATGGCAGTCTGTGCTCTCCCTGCCCATGTCTGACTTGCACTCCATCTCCAGGACCCGGTGGGGAGAAGGCGAACTCTTTCCCCTGCCACAAGCCTGTGAGAACATGCTTCTGCGCACTGCCAGCCCACGCACCGCACCCACTGGGGTGGGGCTAGGAGCCAGGCCAAGGCATAAGCCATTGTGTCAGCACCCTTGGAAAGGTGTCGCCGGTGTTCCTCTGCTGCAGAACTGGTGCAGGGGCTTGCTTCTGACTTCCCAGGGCTGGTGCCAGACTGTTCTGACACCCATTGTTCATCAGGCTGATAGTATCCGTGGAAGGAGAGTGGGAGTAAGGCTGGGGAGGGCAGGGTGGAGTCCGGATGAGGAAGACGCCCCTGAAGTTTCCCTAAGCTGCTTGCTTTGACACCCGGGGTTCCATTGACAGACATTCCTCCCTTCCCCGCACCCCCCGCCTTTCCACTGCTTCCTGATGTGTTCCCCACATGGTGCTTGGCTTGCCCCTCTTCATGGATTAGGGTCTGATGCAGCGTGGAAAGTATTTGGGATCGTTTTTGGAAGGCATGTAACTCAGTCTCCAGTGAGATTAACAAATGAAACATTTGGTGGTCAGGCTCCGCCGAATAGCAAACGGGAATGCAGCTTTGCCTGCTGACTTAACTCCTTCACGTCCTCTGTCTAACCAGGACCCCCCCATCCCCACCCTCATCTCCCACTGTCCTTCTGGCTATTCTTAAATCCCTCAGTCCTGCCTCTAGTGACCCTCACAATCACCCAAAGTGCACGTGCTGGCTTGCCATGCTGCTCTGAACAGCTGGGGATTGTATCACTTGCATGTTTCCGGCAGGGGAAACCTGGCGAAGATACTAAACTCCTAAGTAAAGCTGCACATGTCTGGCACATCTGTCGCTCGCGCTGTCCAAACAGTGCAGAGAGCTAGCTATGGTTACAGGAGTCGAGAGGCCTTGGACTTTTGTTCTAAGAAAACGTTGCCGCGAGCAAGACTCTTACTGCATGGAGATGCCCTGCTTGAGTTGGAACAATAGTTGGCCTTTGGCATGGGGAAGGGTTGTGAATTGTGCCTGTTCTCAGGCCTGCTGGAGTCTGCCAAGCCATAGACCCAAATAGCGCAGCCTTGGGGCCCCAGAGGGAGCCTGGTTCCCAGGGGAAGGACAGCATCTGGGTGGTACCTTGTAATCTTCACTCGGAGGAGTTAAATGGGCAGATCTCCAGTGTGAGCAGATAAAAACACCCCAGCCTCCTATTGCATGCTCCAAGCAGGGTTTGAGGGAGAGCAGAGAGGTGGGGGGATAGTTTGCAGCTCTATAATTCTTCCTTGTGAGGGCCCTCCAGGAAAGGTTCCCACCTGCCGAGGTGTCGCTGGCTGCCTGATGTTCCAGCCGATCTCTGCCTCGGTCCCAGGCGTGCTCTGCCCTCTACAAATCTAATCTCCCTGGCACGGGGGTGGGGTGAACGGGCTTGGTTGGTGTTCAGAGGAATGCGAGTCTTTCACAAGCTGCCCTTCATCTGTACAGTGCTCTGCATTGTCTTTACCAGGCGGCTACGCGTCCTTCGAGGCTGTGTCCTGATGGGGTGCAATTGGATCCCTGTCCCCAAAATCACCATGTTCCTCTAGCTCGCTTAGGGGTGGGGACCGGAGCTCGCCGGGCCCTCTGCAATGACACCCGTGTGGTCGTCTCCGATGAATCTGTCCAATGCTTCCTGTGCTTAGGCTCCTCCCCTGTCAGCATGCTCTGACAGCAACACTTGCTAACTTCACCTTACTTCTCCCCTCTCCCGCTGCAGCCTGGCACAGTCTGGCTAGGTGCCCTAATGCCAGAGCTGGCATCTCCCTGAAACCAGGTCGCCAGGCTTCGGGCTAGCTAAGCATTCTCCTGGCACGTAGAAACGGATGTTTCCAAAGCACTGGGCTGGTGACTCCTTCATGGGCCAGGGCCGTTGCCAGCAAGGACTGCTGGGAGCTGGCATGCGGGCTTCTGTGCAGCTAGAGTGTAGTGTCTACACTCTAGAATCCAGTGACACCCGGCCAGTCGGAGCAGAGATGGCTTTCCCAGCTCCCCGTAGCCTGAAGCGGCCCCTTAGGCTGAGAGTTGTGTTTTTGGAGGTGTTGGCAGAGGAGTCACTGCATGGAGGAGCCTGCTTTGATGTGAGGTGGCTCAGCTGTGTGAAGAGACAAGCAGCTCTGCTTCCACCTTGTAAAGCCGTGGGGCAGGAGGGAGCAGAGCTCTGGGAAAGGGCCTGGGGCTATTTACAATGCAGCTTGCGGCTGCAGCAGACCTGAGCCCAACGAGGAGGGGACAGGCCGGGCCTAGTCCATTGGCTTGTCCGTGCTGCGGTTGGTGGTCTCCGGGTGAAGAGGACAGTGTGACGTCTTTCCTCTGCTCTCACCTCCTCACTGTTCTGTAGGAGGGTCTAGATGGTGTCCTCAAGATCTTGGTCAACCAGCTGAGCTCGGACGACGTGAACGTGCTGACTTGCGCCACCGGCACCCTCTCCAACCTGACCTGCAACAACAGCAAAAACAAGACCCTGGTCACGCAGTCCAACGGGGTGGAAGCCCTGATCCACACCATCCTGAGGGCGGGCGACAAGGAGGACATCACCGAGCCGGCTGTCTGCGCCCTGCGGCACCTCACCAGCCGGCACCCGGAGGCAGAGATGGCCCAGAACTCGGTGCGGCTCAACTACGGCATCCCGGCGATCGTCAAGCTCCTCAACCAGCCCAATCAGTGGCCGCTGGTCAAGGTAAAACTGCAGGAGGGGCTGTGGGGCGTCCTGGGGGGTGGGGAGGACGCTGAGGCTCAGCGGAGCTCTGCCTGATGCCCAGTGAGCTGCGTTAACGTCCCCCACTGAGCTCCCTGCGGAGGAGAGGGCACTGGTTTGAGCCACAGTTACCCATTATTCACCCCACAGGGGCTTGGCAGTCGAGCTCTGGCTCCCTGTCTGCCCCCAATCGTGTTCTGAAGGGGGTAAGAGGACGGGGCTGGTGCTGGTCTCTTCTTGAATCAATATTTGTCCTTCTGCTCCCAGCAGCAGGGAAGTAGGTGGATCCCTTTATGGAAATGCTGCAGGCTGACTAGAGGCTTAAAAGCCACCACCTGCTGTGTGAGCTGTGGGGGCGAAGGAAGGTGGCTTCTCGCTGTAGGTGCTGGCGGTAGCGGCTGGTGAGCTGGGGCGGCTGGTTCTGAACCCCCTGCCGTACGGAGCTGGTGCGGTATAGGCTCTGCAGCCGGACTCCTGCCAGGGGCACGGGAGGTGAAAACGCGACCAGTCCCGCTCCTGGCACGTCAAGTTCCTCTCTCGAATGGAGAAGTCCTGAGCGCCTACAGCTGCTGCCTCAGCCGTTGCCCTGTCTGATGGCCTCTTCCTCCTCTCTTCCAGGCCACTATCGGTCTGATCCGCAACCTGGCCCTGTGCCCGGCTAACCATGCCCCACTGCAGGAGGCTGCCGTGATCCCTCGCCTGGTCCAGCTGCTGGTGAAGGCTCACCAAGACGCCCAGCGCCATGTGGCAGCTGGCACACAGCAGCCGTACACAGTGAGTACAGATGCGGGAGGGGGACCAATGGCCGAGCTGGGGAACGCCTGCCCGGTGGGGCCTTTCCCTGTGTCCCAGGGCTCCCAGTGCACTGGGCGTTGCTCAGTTGGCTTATTCTGGAGCGTGAAGCCTCCACTCAGCCCCTGGAAACCCCCGGGTGCTGCTGGGCACGTGGGTAAGGCTGCTGTAACCGGGCCGTAGTCCTGGACGTGCAGCACTGCAGCGATTGCTCCTGTCCTCGGTGACTGCGCCTGGCGGCAGCAGCGGCCATGTATGCACCAGATCGGCCGGGGTGCAGTTGGCTCGCAGGAAGACATGGCTGGATGCTCCGCACAGTGCAGCGGGCATGCCAGGGCCTGGCCCTCTCCTCCATCCCATACAAGGACTGGTCGCTAAGCAGAGGCCACTTGGTGTTCAGAGCGCCCCCTGCTGCGTGATCCCTGGAGGCTGTAACTACTGTCAGCTGTGATGAACAGCAGGCAGGTGGGGGAACTGTGCTCTGTCCCCCCCCTCCGGCCATGTACCACGCCCGTCCTGTGGGGCTGTGCGTTCCACACTTGTCACCCCTTGGTGTTGATCACTGCTCCCTTTGCAGGATGGAGTGAAGATGGAGGAGATAGTGGAGGGGTGCACAGGAGCCCTGCATATCCTGGCCCGGGACCCAATGAACCGCATGGAGATCTTCCGACTCAACACGATTCCTCTCTTTGTGCAGGTTGGGCTTCGGGGTGCAGCACAAGGCAAAGGTGGCGGTGGGGTGCTTTCGGGAGGCCCGGGTGGCTTGTGGTGGTCCAGGTGGCTCTGAGCCCCTGTGCGTCCGATTGGCACATGCAGGAATTGCCAGCTGCCTCCGGGGCTGGGTGAAGGGAGCCGGAGACGCGGCTCTGGAACAGCCCTGCCGTGGCAGAGCTCGCGGTGCCAGGAGTGGCGAGGCGGCTGCAGCTCCCGCCACCTCACGCTGCTTTTCCTCCCCTGACAGCTGCTCTACTCCCCGGTGGAGAACATCCAGCGGGTGGCAGCCGGAGTGCTGTGCGAGCTGGCCCAGGACAAGGAAGCTGCTGACACGATTGATGCCGAGGGGGCCTCTGCTCCGCTGATGGAGCTGCTGCATTCCAGGAACGAAGGCACAGGTGAGCCAAGCCCGCTGGAGCCGCGCGCTCGGAGCTGGGACTCCTAGCAGGGCTCGCACCGGGCGCATTCAGCAGTCCCTGGTTCTGTCCCATTCGCATTCGGCTGCCTCGGGGCCGCCACCATCTGGAGAGTGGGTGCTGTAGCATGCCATCTCCCGGAGCCAGGGTCCCACTGTCTCCTACACTCCGCACCCCCTCTGTGGCCCTCTCTGCCGGGGACAGGGCTGCTAGGCCAGAAAACTCTCTTAAAAGAAGTGCCGTCGTCTCTCTCCCTCCCCCTCCATGGACGTTCCTTCTCACGCTAGGCTCCAGCCCCAGGGTTTGGGGGAGAGCGCACGGGCCCTGCTCCATGAAATGGTGCAGCGGCACCGGGGACGCTGGGGCGTGGAGGCTTTTGGGAATGTGATGGCAGAGCTGCTGTGACAGACCGGTGGCAACGGGAAACGTAATTACGTGCAGAGCCGCCCACTGAAGTGGAAATCCTTCAACCATCTGCCCGGAGAGAAGCGCGGCTCCCTCTGCCATTTGCTGGCATTTAGAGATTTCCTCTTCCAACGTTTTCCCCCCCTCTGCTCCAGCCACCTATGCTGCAGCCGTGCTGTTCCGCATCTCCGAGGACAAAAACCCCGACTACAGGAAACGCGTCTCCGTCGAGCTCACCAACTCCCTCTTCAAACACGACCCTGCCGCCTGGGAAGCAGTGAGTGCCTGCCTGGTTTGGGGGGCGGGAGGGGGCTGCTTTTCCTTCCCGACCCGTTCGGGGCCAGTTCATGGTCCTGTTAGCGACGCAGGAGCTCTCCCCTCCCCCGGAGAGGAGCGCTACCATCTCCCGTGAGATTGTTCTCGCACCGCCCTGCCCACGAATGGGGTTTGTACCCAGGGCATCTGGGAGGCCGCTTGGCTCCGCGGGTCCCTCCGTGGCTCAGGGAACGGCCCCTCCCCAGGGGATTCTAGAGGCTCCTTGGTTAAATGCGTCTGTAGTGGAACTTGGGCTGGGAAGAACGTGAGCCACATCTTCCATGTAGCCCTGAGTGTGTGACCGTCCGCAACGGGAAGGGCGGGGGCAGGGCGGGGGCAGGGCAGCAGCCCATAGGTGCCTGTTTCTAGGTGGGAGGGGTTAGTAAACAGAGGGTGTAATGCTTGTACTGGGGGGACTCGGGGCTGGAACATCTAAACTCCATTTAGAAACTAGTCCAACATGCTACAGCCACAACCCTTGAGTCTCCCTGCACCGGGGCTGGTGGGCTCCCTGTTGCTGCAGGCGTCTTGGCACAGAATCCTGGCCACACGTGGCCTCCTGGGGCTATCAGCCCGTGAGCTGGGCAGATAGCGATGCTCATGCAGCATCCCCAGGTAGCGCGAGGCCCCACCCCCACGCCCCAGGAGCTGTGATTCCTCCAATAAAACAGCTCGGCACTGGCACCACCCCAGAGACGGCAGGGACCCAGCACCGTAGGATCGTGTTACTCTCCTCCCAAAAGCCATTGCTGCTGGGAAGAGCTAATTCTCAGCACGTGCGTGTCCCAAGCACCATGCGAAGGCTGACCCCGATCTGCGCCCTCATGTTACCTGTGTGTCTCTCCTCCCTAGGCGCAGAGCATGATTCCAATCAACGAGCCATACCCAGAGGGTAAGTGCTGGGCATGTGTTTAGTGCAGAATGCCAAGCTCGGCAGGGCTGGCGTGTCCTGCCGGGGAACCAAACGGTGCCTCTGAGCTGGGGACCCTGCTGGGCCACTCGGCCGGAAGCACCCGGCAGGCGGCTGCAGCCTTCTGCCTCCGCTCCTCAGCGTGGCATCGCTCGGGCTGGCAGCAGAGCCGCGAGGGCTCCGTGCACGTCTGGCCGGCCAGGTTCTAGTGTCCGGGAGAACTGAACACTGGGCTACGAATAAACGCAGGCCCCAGGTGACTGCCATGCTCTGTACGTTGAGCTGAATTTCTCTGCCCCCTCCTGGGAGCTGCAGCCTCACTGGAAGTGGGATGGCTCAGCAAACTCGAGTCCTGTCAGTGTCCGCTCCCCTCTGGAACGTCGCGCTGCTGCCTGTAGGCGAAGCGTGTGGCCGGGAGCTTTGCTGTCCCCGTGCCAAGGCCAGTTGGGGCTTTTATTCCTCTTGCATCAGGGCACGGGCCAGCCTCCAACAGGGTCAGGAAGAAACTCCCTGGGGCCGGTTATTCCATATCTGGCCATGTTGGGTCTCCTGCAGTATTTGGTGCTGGCGCCTGTCAGGCCTTGGCCTCGATGGATCCCGGCTCTGACACAGCTTAGGTGGCTGGGAGGGAGGGCGGCTGTAATGCTTGGATGGGAGCGGGGGTGTCCCCACCTGAGCACAGAGCTGGTGCTAATTCTCTGCTCAGTGGCTGGTGTGCAGGCTAACGGCTGCCCTCTCCCCTCTGCTGGCTAGATATGGATGCTGGTTATCGTATGTATTCGGGTGACGACCCCTTGGACATGAACATGGATATGGACGGAGACTATCCCATGGACACCTACAGCGATGGCGTCCGAGGACACTACCCCGAACACATGCTCGCCTAACCCGCTCCTCAGGCACTGCACAAGGGTAGGGCCACCTTGCCTGGCGGGAGCCCAGCTGGGAGGGGAGGAGGGACTGCCTGAACCTGGGCAGTGGTGAGGGAATTGTCCTACTCCTGTCTATGGCCGTGCCGAGCTGTGGCTGGATAGCCTGGTGTCTGGTGCACAGCTTTGGGACAGCCAGGGCTTCCGTGAGCACATCTACTCTGCCAGCGTGTCCTTCCCCACCTCTGGGCTCCTGGGCATCAGTTTGAGGGACCCAGGCACTTTTCCACTTCTAGGCAAGAGCCCAAGAACTAGGGCCAGGCGGGGGGCTTGGCGGGTCAGCGGTCCCCAAGCAATGAAGAGAACGCCTAGCGGAGTCTGGGGTGAGACTCCCGGGGATGGGACACACCCCGGACCCATGAGAGCTATGAGCTTGGCCGAGCTGCAGTCCACACACCAGTGGCTGGCCGGGATGAAGGCAGGAGGAGGGTTAAGAGCTGAGGTGCATGACTGCTGCCATCCTGCAGACCAGCATTTCACTGTTCCTGGCTGCTTGGGGGCTCTGGGGAAATCACCCCCTAGTGCTAGCTCCAGGCAGTCCCATGGTACCGAGAGCTGTGCACACCCCCCCCCCCCCGGAGGCCCCTTCCCCACAAGTCAGGCCATGGGTAGCTGGGTTAGTTTCCTCTCGTCCATTGTTACAAAGGAACAATGTCATGGGAACCATTGTCCAGCTGCCTACAAATACGGCCAACCCCTGGCCTAGCTCCCTGCTCTACTGTGAGACAAGGCAGAGTAACTGGGGTGGAGCAGATCAGTGGGCTAAGCCACACTTTCCCTTCCGCCTGGGCCAGGCTAGCCCTAGAGAACCCAAGTGCCTGGGGTTCCCCTAGTCCTCGAAACAATCCCACCCTCTGATAGACCTGCTGTTCCCCTGTCACACCCCTATCAGCTGTCTGACACGGTCCTTCCTCCTGGTCTGCTGCAGGTGTATTCTCCGGCCAGAAGAGGGTGGCTCCAGAGCTGAGCGCTTGCAAGAGGGACTTGGGAGACAGAAGTGCCTGAGACAAACTTTTCCATTCCCACCAGAGGCTTTATTTTTAGATTTGTTTTATTATTTCTTTTTTGCTGTGGGTCTGTGAAAAAGGCCCTTTCCTCCTGAGATTGCTTCAAACTCCCTCCAGCCAAGCCAGGATACTGTTTCTGAAGCTTTAAAACACGCGACTCCCGCGTCATTATCAAACTCCATTGGCATAACAGTAATAGTCTTTTCTATAAATATATATTTCTTTTATTTTTTAATATGGTGCAAATGGCTTTTGCCGTCTGATTTTAAGTTCGTGCTTTTTAACTTTCCACTTCCTGTTCTGTGTTTAGCGTTTAACAAAAATAATCTAACATTTTAAAATGAGCCTTTTGCTTTCTACAAACTTTAAATTAAAAATAGCAAATCCAGTGAGTTTGCAGAAAACAAGGGGTGCTGTGTTTTCCCGGGATCTTTGTTCTACCCAAGGGATGTGTCGACGGCTTTATTCCTTCCGATCAGACGTGGGTGAGCAGAATTTCAGTGTAACTGTCCTTACGATAGAGGAGTGACTCTAACCACTAGGAACTGTGTCCTTGTATCGGTCTACTATTGCACAATTTAACCTGTCTCCTTTCTGGTGAGTGGTGTTTCCTTCCCCTCTTCCCTTCTCTTCATGCATTTTTAAAGCGACTCTAGAGCTGATGGCTTCCTGCTTCCGTTGGACAGGGATGGATGTTCTTGGAACGTGGTTCAGGAGCAGGATTTTATTATTTCTGTAAGTTTTTTTTGTATAGACCAAAGCAAAGAATAAAACTCCGTAACCCCATGCTGCGGTGAGCTGGTTCTTCTACTTGCGTCAGCTCCTGGGCCATTGGTATTTGTTTGGTAACGGGTGCCACCTGGAACTGGGGTACCACTGAGTCCCCCTGACCCACCAGCCTGGGCTCCCTTCTACACTGTCCTGCTATTGACAAGGCCTCCAGGCTTCAGCCTGCACTTTCACCAGTGTACATACAGGTAGGGACACGCCCAGCTGCAGTACGTGCAGGTAGGCTCTTTAACCAGCCCCTGCTTGGGAAGGCTTTAGCTAGGGCACCTCCCAGTTCCTGAGGCACGCACCCCCCCCCCGGAGTATAAACCCAAAATTATGTCATCTTGCACTGCACAGGGACCTGTACAGCGTAAGCTCATAAAATTCACCCCCTCCCTCAGTGTGGAGAGGACTATGCAACAGCGTTCTCCCCCTGAGTTATGAGTCCCACACACTGGTTTTAGATCAAGCAAAAACAAGTTTAACTACAAAAGATAGATTTTAAGCGATAGCAA
Source organism: Trachemys scripta elegans (assembly GCF_013100865.1). Lineage (NCBI taxonomy): Eukaryota > Metazoa > Chordata > Testudines > Emydidae > Trachemys > Trachemys scripta. The sequence continues at coordinate 13,590 of NW_023260548.1, forward strand.
ACCGATCAAAGCAGGTTAGATTGGATATGAAGAGCAGATCCTCGCGGTAACTGATGACACAAGCAGGCTGCTGGTCGATTCTTAAGGGCCAAGCTGCACTTGCTCACAGCTTGGAGTCCCCCAGTGTTCCATTCACAGGCTAGAAATCCCTTTAGCCTGGGTCCAGCACTTCCCCTGCTTCAGTCTTTGTTCCTCAGGTGTTTCCAGGAGTCGTCTTGTGTGGGGAGTCAGTGAAGAACCATGATGATGTCACTCCCCTGCCTTCTATCGCTTTTGCATAAGGCCGGAAGCCTTGGTTTCAAAGCTTGGGTCCCAGGCCAGTCAGTGGGGAAAAATACTGACCTCCCAAGATGGAGTCTGGCACCAGGTGACCTGGTCACATGTCCCTGTAGTGTGTCACCTCTGGAAGGCTCCCCAGGTGGGAGATGAGCTCCTAAGGCCTATTGTTTCTTCCTAATGGCTCGTTAACCTGAATGGGCCCTTCCCAGCCAGCCACACTGAGAGCCTTTTGCCTGGTGGGCGTGGCCCAGGAATGGATATGTGTGAAATCGATATAGTCAAGATTCATAACGGGGTACAAAAATGATACCTGCATACAAATAGGATAAGCCTATTCAGCAAATCGTAACCTTTCCAGTGACCTCCCATGCCTTATCTTTCATAAAATGCATCGTAATTATGCCATCCTCCTATCCTATCGCTGTGAAGAGGGTGGGGTGCAGCGTCACAGTGGGATGTTGCGGGAGGTTTAAAATAAAACTCCACCCAGTGCGTGGGGAAGACTCTGTCCCCATTGGGGTGAGCGTGGCAGCCTGCAGTGTGCAGGGTCACTTGCTGTGCTTGGCCCACAGTGCCCCCTCCCCTGAGCGCGCAGTCATTAGCCTGCTGTCTGTCACGAGCTCCTCTTCCGCTGATTAAGAAGTTAGGAGGTAAAAGTCCCATAATTCAGATGTTTATTCATTAGGCAGCATTGCCGGTGTCTCATCTCCGCTGCCTCTCACGGCTCGTGGGATGAGCGCCGGGGGATAAACATGCTTGTTGCCAGCGCCAGCTCCCGTGATTGATAGGACTGAGGTGGGATGGAACCACAATCGTCTGGGTTAAAAAAGCTGATTCACTCCAGTCTAACCTAGCCGCCGTGTTCTGTGGGCCAGAGAGTGAGAGGAAATGATGTTCCCCCTGAAACGCCAATGGACAGCTGCTGCCTGGGGAAGGTGCGCCCGGGCAGCCGGAGGACGGAAACCAGCTATTTGCAGAGTTACCACCAAACGGAGCTGCTGCCTGGCTGCTCGCAGGCTCGGCGTTGACATCCTTAGCTGGATCGCAGCGCAGGGCGTTGGCACCAGGTGGGGATGGGGTTAGGGGCTTTAGAGCCAAGTTCCCAGATGTAGGAGAGGGCTTCCCTTCCCAACCCTCCTTCGGGACGTGGTCAGCTTGAAGGCTACGATTTCCAGCACGTCCAACGTATTGGACTCTCCCGGAGTCCCCCGGCTAACCACTAACCACCACGGCTGAGCTGGGACTGCCTCTCCACGCACAACTCCGGCAGTTCCCCAGTGCCACTAGTGCCAGGGAAGAGTGGAAGACCTTCGGGCAGCGCAGCAGCTGAGGCCTGGCACGGCTGAGTGGCCCTTGGGAGCTTGGCCTTTCCTGGTTAATGGGAAAAGGGGAGATGGAGGTCAGCCTGGAAGAGGCAGTAGGAGCCAGATGAACTCAGCAGCCAAGGTGCACCTGTCAGGCCGAGCACTTCCCGCCATCCAGTCCTCGTGGTGGGGCCCCCACGCTCCCTGCCTTGCCCCTACTCCCTGAACTGTTGTAGGCGGGGGGGTGATGCCAGGGCAGATCTGCCCTCAGCTCTACAGTGTGCTCTCTCTGGGTGGGGAAGGGATGAGGGCACTGTCATGTTGGGGGGTTCGTGGCACAGGGGCACAGCAAAGCCCCTGCTTCCTCGTGCTGGCCACGGTCTCTCGGACGTGCCCTTCTGTGTTCGGTAAACTGAGTGATGTGGAACATGGGTACTCTGAATACGGGTTTATTCTCTGGCCTGAGACCCCAGGAGACAGGCGGTGGGGAAGTCCTGCCTGGGCCCCAGCAAGGGAAGGTCAATGAGCAATATGCTCTCCCAGCTTCGCCTCCTTCTCTTCCCCTTTGCTAAGACCTGCTCTAGGGCCAGGCCCTGGCCGCACAGGGAGGCTGGGGCAGCTCGGCACAGTCATGGACGTTGTGCGTGGGGGGAGCCGTAGGCAAAGACTCAAGGGCCCATGCCCTGGGTTTGGGGGGGATAGGTAGTTGGGGGGGGCCATTCTTTCACTGCTCCCCCCCCTTGTCCTTCTCTTCCCTCCCCCCATGTTGGTCCCAGCCTGGCTGTGCCCTAGCAAAGCCCATTTCACGCAGCCCCCAGTGAGACGCTAATCAGCGGGGTCCGTCTGCCACCAGCGCTCAGCGCCGCGGGCTGCCAGCCGTGATCAAAGGCAGTGGGGAGGGAAGTAGCAGCCGTTCCTGTCTCGCTCTCGACATCAAACCCTGGCTCCAGCTCAGCGCTTTCTGCCACCCAGACTCCTGTATCCTGCCTGGGCCGGGAACGAAGCGGGGGGGAGAGGACGAAAGGGCCCAAGGGGAGGGAGCTCGTGGGCAGCCGAAGGGGCTGTTGGGCTGGGTTCTACACGCAGCTCGGGGAGCGTGTGTCCTGGGGTGTAGGCAGGAGCGTGGGTCCCATTACCACTTCCTGACACCTGTCTGCTGCCCCTCCCCACACTGGCTCTGGGCCTGAGGCCATCCCAGCACTTGTCACGGCCCGGGGGTCCCCCCATGTGCCTTAGCTGTACCCCTCCTAGCTCACAGCACCCAGGGGCCTTGTCTGCTGCTGTTCCTTGCAAAGGGAGGCAGCTTCCAGGAGACTCCGTAAGGCCTGTTTGTTCTAACGGGGGCTGCCCCACCCTGGCCACTCGATCCCCCTGGGCAGTGCCTGGAGTAGAGACTTTCCCAGGCTTTGCTACTATGGGCAGCCCCCGGCTGGGAGCTGGCAGTGCCCAGAGCCTCCTGCCAGCCTGGCCTCGGTGCTGGCTGCGTGTGGGAGATCCCTGAGCCAAGACCTTCCCCGGGGCGGCTGACCAGGCCCTGCAGCGTGTGGCCCCCCCTGCAGAGACCCCAGAACTCACGGCTTTGCTCTCGCCACCGGCCCCGGGTTTGTGACTGTTGCCGACAATCAACGCTGCGCAGCCCTGGTCTCCGCTGGGCCGGCTTAGGAAGCTGAGTGGCCGGGAGCCGGGCACGTTGGGGGCTCCACCCCCGGGGGGGTCGCTGTGGGCAGGAGCCAGGCCCAGCTGGTACTTTCTCCCGCAGCGTGAGAGGGGAGAGGAGGCAGCCGGGCAGGAGGGAACGGGCTGGGCTGAGGATAAGGGAGAGGCAAGTTCCCTTGCTGGGCTCCTCCTCTCGGCCAGGGCCAACGCTCTCGCCCTCTCTGGGCAGATAATTCTGGGGCACGGTGACGCCTGGCGTGGGGCTGGCACACGCCATTGGCCGGACTTGCTATCCCGGGCAGCACTAGGCCAGGAGCTGCTGGAATTTGCACTGAATTGTCATCGGGCAGAGTCTGGGGAGGGAGTCGCCAGGGCTGCTCCTGCACTGGCCACAGGGTGGGACTCGAGAGCCGTGGCCAGGGGCCTGGGGGGCCTGCTCCCCCAGCGAGCCCCCGGAAACTCTCAGCAACCTCCCAAGGGGATTTATCGGCTCTGCTTCCCTCCTCGGCTTTGACCATCTCTGGCCTTTTACTGCCACCTCGTGGAGGTTTGTGTGGCGCCCGCCCCTCGGTGCACGCAGCTGGCACAAACCAGCCTGGGGTGGATTCTGCCTGGCTGGCCTGGCAGGGGCCCGAGCTGGCGCTAGGCGTACACAGCCTAACCATCACTCAGGGGCCCGAGCAGCTCCAGGGGGCCCCCATTCACTTTTTATTATGTGTTGGGGGGCAAAATATTCCTGCCTAGGCCCCCCACTGGGCTTGTGCTGCCTCTGGGGTGGGCCCTGGTCTTACAGGACTTTAGGGACTGGGGTTCAGTGCCTCTCTGTGCCACTGATGCCCGGTGTGACCATGGGTGATTCCCTTAGCCTCAGTGCCTCAGTTTCCCAGCTGTAGAGTGGGGCTAACAGCCCTGCCCTGCCTCCTGGGCAGGGGGAGGGGCTACAAGCAGTGTCGGACCCTATGGGGCTGGGGCCAGATCAGAACCCAAGATGGCCAGGGAGCTGGAGGCGGCAGATATCGCATTCACAGCCCTGGCAGTACCAGGCACGTTCCCCACGGGCACCAGCCCCTTTCCCCTGTGCCTCGCCCCTGCCTAGGAGCTGAGCCCCATGGCGAGGGGCGATTTTCCCCGCTGGCATGGGCTGTGCCCCACCAGACTCGGCTCCGCTAACGGCCCTGGGCGGGGAGCGCTGTGCAGTCGTTGCAGACCCACTCTGGACGGGAGCCCGTGGTGCGAGCCGGCCGGTCCCTTGGGGCTCAGTCACTGTCAGATCAGCAGTGACGAATCTCTGCCACGCGGCGTGCCCCTTGGCCCCTGCCCTAGGGACGTACAGGTGTGTTTGGGACCTGCAGTGGCATGGGGTGGCAGGCGTCTCCTTGCCCCTGCACCAGGCCTGTGGGTGGCTCCACCCCGCTGGGAGTGGGGCAGGGAGGGGGCAGAGCTGGGGTGGCTGTTAGCACACCCAGCCCTTATCCGTGCCTGTCCTGACCCCTCCGGTTCTGCTCCTTGCCCTGCATTTCCCTGAATCAACGCAGACCCTGCCCCAGCTGTGTAAACCGGGGCAGGCCGGGCCTCAGCTCCGCAGGCCCCCTCCCACCCCCTGGCCTTGCCCGGGTCAGCCTCCTCCCTCACAGGTCAGAAGGAGGCAGCTCCAGCAGGGTCCAGCCCCCTTTTCCCACAGCTCCAGGCCATCCTGGCCCCTGGGACCTTCCCAGCAAGGACCAATGCAGGGCAGTGAAACCCGGAGCCTCTGAGGTGCCACCCAATTGCTCCTCTGCCCCTGGGCTCGGACGGGGGATAAGGAGCCAGGGGCCCCTGTGCGTTACTGAGGCTTGTCGGTAACATGAGCATGCACGGCTGGAGCCGTAAGAGCCAGAATGCGCCGCGCCCCCTTAGCATCGCTTGCCTGAACTCGGCTCTCCTCCGAGCAACGGGGCGTCTGTGCTAGCGAGGGACCAGCGCCTTCAACCTGGGGGAGCCCGCCCGCCCCTGGGCACTCAGTGTCCATCAGCACTCGGAGCGGGGTCCGTGGGTGTCAGCCCAGCCCTGCCCTAGCACAGCTGGGGTGCGAGCCGTGCCGGCGCCAGGGAAACGGCACCTGGGGTGGCTGTTCTGCAGGCCGGATCTTTGGATGCTTTTATGACCCTCCCTGCCCCACCCCCGTCTTCACCACCTGACTCCATCTCAGCATCTGTTCACTGCGGGGCTCGAAGGGAGAAGAGGGTCTTGGGCCGGAGGAACCTGCTCCTCCTCCATCGCCTTCCTCAGCTCTGAGCTCCCTTCCTCCCCGCCACCATCTCCTGCGTGGGCACCGCTGCCGTCACCCCCTGTGTGATCGTCCCCCTTTACAGCACCTTGATCTGGCTCCGGCCTGGGCTATCCCGCTTCCTTCGCTGGGTGGCTCCAGTCTCTGCTCTCCAGGGGTCAGCCTGGGCGGGCAGCAGAGAGAAGCCAGCCTAGCGAGGGACGGACGGATGGACAGGATCCCACACCCGGCTCCCTGTTCCTTTCAGTATTGTCGTCAGCCCCCAGTCTCCAAACTACCTCCCGGACCCTGTCTTGCTCCCTTCCCTGCTCCCTTTGCCTGCCCAGCTGGTCTCAGTCCTTTCACCCCACCCCACCCTCCTGGTGCGAGACCCTTCTCCTCCGCAGCTCCTTGCCGTGCTCCAGCTGACAGCTGCTCTCATCCCCTCTCTCCTCTTAGCACGGGGAGGGCTTTCCCTGAGCAAGCCGAGCCATCGCTGGGATTCAGCGAAGGGGCAGGGCGCTGCAGCTGGGACTCCCAATCCACGTATCTGAGTGCTCCCGGCTAGTCCCAGTTCAAAGCAGGTGAAACAATAATAAAAAGAGAGAGAAGGGAATTAATCAGGGCACGAGACAAGGATCAAATCCCCACCCCCCAGGCTGCAGCCTCCTCCCCCCGGGATGTGTGTGTGCGTGCGTGCGTGCACGGTGTGTGTCTTTGTCACTTGTCTTTGCACTTGGGCCCCTTATCAAGCCCCTCCCAGGGATGGCAGCTGGTTACGTTTGATTCAAGGAGTCCCCAGGCCTAGAGCCCCACTGGCCGAGCTGGGCTGAGAGCTGAGTTTGTTCTGCCATAAACTGAGACATCCGTATAACCGCCCCCCCGTCCCGCCCCACACACTGCCCCTGTGCTCTCTCCCCAGCTACACAGGGTCAGGCCTTGGCCTGCTGTCGGGGGATTTCCCAGGGGGTGACTGTGCCAGGAGCACACTTCCCTCTAGGGCTGGGTGGGAGGCTCCACCCTTCAGGTGAGCTACAGAAGGAAGCTTGCGAGGGTTAGGGATCCCCTGGGTCTGTCTGGAGGAGGAGAGGGGCTTTCCCAGGAGCCCTGGCCAGAGCCAGCTCAGGTAACTGCGTTCCGCCTCCCTCCCCTTTGCTGTTTAAATTGGGTCTAGCCGGGCATTTTACTCTTCTGTATGAGGGGAGATTAATAAGACTGGGACTGTCCAGCTTGGAAAAGAGACGACTGAGGGTGGATACGATAGGGGTCTATAAATCCTGACTGGTGTGGAGACGGTAAATCAGGAAGTGTTGTTTACTCCTTCTCATAACACAAGAACTAGGGGCCACCAAATGAAATGAATAGGCAGCAGGTTTAAAACAAACAAAAGGAAGTATTTCTTCACACAGTTAGGGTGACCAGATGTCCCGATTTTATAGGGACAGTCCTGATATTCGGGGCTTTGTCTTATATAGATGCCTATTGCCCTCACCCTCTGTCCTGATTCTTCACACTTGGTGTCTGGTCACTCTGCGCACAATGCACAGTCAACCTGTGGAACTCCTTGGCAGAAGATATTGTGAAGGCCAAGACCATAACGGGGTTCAAAAAAGAACTAGAGAAGTTCATGGAGGATAGGTCCATCAATGACTATTAGCCAGGCTGGGCAGGGACGGTGTCCCTAGCCTCTGTTTGCCAGAAGCTGGGAATGGGCGGCAGGGGATGGATCACTTGATGATTCCCTGCTCTGTTCATTCCCTCTGGGGCACCTGGCATTGGCCACGGTCAGCAGACAGGACACTGGGCTTGGTGGACCTTTGGTCTGACCCAGTGTGGTCGTTCCTATGTTCTGCTCGCTGCCCTGCAGCGTTTCTGGGAGCTGCTACACAACTGCTGCAGCCAACCCAGAGACAGCTGCATCCCAGCAATGGGCGAGCGCATTCCCCTGCCTATCTTGGGGCTCCAGGATTCCTTATCCCTCTGGTGACTGTCATTAACGATGGTCACTGGGTGCATCTGACGGCGGCTCCCCTTCCAAGGTGCGATCACATTGCCACAGCGCGGAGGCGAGGGTGCTGGAGGAGCACCAGGCCCCGTGGTTTAAAACGCCCACGCAGGGACAGGATACGCCGGGGAATGTGGCCGAGGGTGGACAAGCACTGGATTCGCTCGCACCTGGAGAGTCAGATCTCCGTCTCGCCCAGGGCCCCTCTCGCCAGCGGCCTGCTCCGGGTGCCGGCGTGCGAAGGGAGGGCCGCGTGCTCGTGGATCGGACGGGGTGCGTTTGGCATTCTCTGTGGGCTGGTAGAAATGACGGCGCGAGGGTCGACCCAGTGGGGGCCCAGTTCAGGAGGGTGGGTGGCCGGCTCTCGGGGGAACGTGGCAAACCTGCCCCTTAGGTGCCTAAATGGGGGGGCTCCCTGGAAAACTGGGCCTAGCGTGCAGGGCCACGCTGGGGATCCGGCCCTGCCAAGGCTTTGACGCCCACTTGGCAGCGGGGCAAGGCGGCCGGCGGCGCGGGGAATGGGGTCGCTCTGCACCAGGGGGCAGGGTTAGGAGGCTTTTCTCCAGTCCCAAGGGGGATCAAAGTCTTGGTTCCACCCAGCTCACCCTGCCAGCTCCCAGCCCTGCTCTTCCTTATCGCGCCCAGCCTGGGAGGCGAAGCCGCCGGTCCCATATTCGGAGGCGCCGGGGCTGTGCGCCAAGGCCCTTGGGAAACGCAGTCCCGCTTCCTTGCCCAAGAGGCTCTGGAGAGGCAACTTTGGGGGGCCCCTGGACTACCGCTCCCAGCAGGCCCTGCGGCCCCTCCCCCCCACCTGCTGTAGGAGCGGCTCGGTAACAGATCAATGGGGGGGGGGGGGGATGTGTAAGTTTCATTTGCTTCCTAGTTAAATGCAGCTCGGAGCCGCCGGCCGGCCCGCGGCAGGAGACACAGTGAGTCTGATCCAGCCCCCCGCGAGCCCCGCTGCAGCCCCCGCGAGCCCCACGAACCCCCCACAAACCCCCCACGATCCCGCTGCAGCCCCCGCGAGCCCCCACGAACTCCCCGCAGCCCCCCGCGAGCCCTGCTGCAGCCCCCACGAACCCCCCACGAACTCCCCGCAGCCCCCGCGAGCCCCCCACAAACCCCCCACGATCCCGCTGCAGCCCCCGCGAGCCCCCACGAACTCCCCGCAGCCCCCCGCGAGCCCTGCTGCAGCCCCCACGAACCCCCCACGAACTCCCCGCAGCCCCCTCGAGCCCCCCACAAACCCCCCACGATCCCGCTGCAGCCCTCGCGAGCCCCCCACGAACTCCCCGCAGCCCCCCGCGAGTCCCGCTGCAGCCCCGGGCGCTGGGCACTGGGACCGGTCTCCCTGGCTGCCCTGGTCCCGGACTCGGAGAAGCGGGGTCTGGGCTGCCCAGGGGACCCCTCGCTGGCCCGGCGATTGCCGGCGGGGGGTCCCGGGGCTCTCCCCGGAGCCGGGTCCCGGCCGGCGGCGCATTACTGGGAGGATTTCACGGGGTTTGGCGCTTCGCTGGCGCCGGGACGCGGGCTGTGCCGGGGATGCAGCTTTGGCCGGGCTCCGCCTGAGCCGCGCCGCCGCATTCCCGGCTGGGCGCCCGGGTCCCTTGGCTTGAAACCTCCCTGCGACCGGCCCAGCGCGCAGGAGCGATCCTGGGACGCGCCGCAGAGTTGCGGGGTCTGAGCTCCGAGGCCTTTGGGGGGCTGCTGATGGGGGTCTTGCCTGGTCCCTGAGTGCCTGGGGGAGAGGGCAGCCCCGGGCCCTCCAGACAAGGCTCAGGAGGAGACGCTGTGGCCAAAGGGGCTGGTGTGACCCTAGGGGAGCAGCGAGCGGGGCAGGGAGGGGATGCCGCACCCGGATCCTGCACCCAGTGCTGGTGCTCCCAAGGGTGCTGACCAAGTGGAGCGGGTGGACAAAGGAGACTCAGGGATTCCAGGGCTGAAGGAAATGTTCAGTGGCCCAGAACCAACCCGATGGGTGACTCGCTCTGGCATATGGAGTAAATACCATCCTGGGCAGAAAATCCCAGCTCCCAACGGGCTTTGTAATCCAGAACAAGGCAGAACAAGAACCGGCGGCTGGAAGGTGAAGTCAGACAAATGAGAGACAAAGCTCGTGTTTTTAGAGAGGCCACAGGAGGTCTGGCAAATAGCCTGGGCCCCACAGGCCCATGTTCGGAGCAGGGCGGGTGGCTGAGCACTGGAACAAGGTCCCCACCAGGGCAGTGGTGGGTTCCCCATCTCCTGGGGGCTGCAGGTCCTGCCTGGTGCCTTTCTGGACAATGCTTTAGCCAGACACAAGTGACTGGGCCCAGTGCCGGGGGAACTGGCTGAAGTTTGATGGCCTGTGATGTGCAGGCCAGACTAGCTGACCTAATGGCCCCTCCTGGCCATATACTCTGTGAATCTACGAAAACCCGACATGCCCCTGCACTGGGCTAGGCTGACATCACGTTGTCCCCTTGTCGATGGCATCTTGGCTGTGATCCGTCCTCAGCGTGTCACCAGCCTCGTCCTACCTGCCTCTCTCATCCCAATGCAGGTCCACGCCTGAGCAGAGGACAGAGGAACCAGGAAGGTAGAGGTTGACAATCAGCCCTTTTGAGGCCATTGGAAGAGCAGGTGGAAAGGTCTGGGCTTTTCTGTTGAAAAATAGTTTTGTTGCAATCAAAATGTTTTGCAAAAACCGTTCAATGGGGGGGGGGGGAATCAGAAATGAAACAAAATGAAAGTTTTTGTTTCGTCTCTAATTAATATTTTTGCTCTGTTTCTGTTCCTGATGTTCAGATATTTGTCCCCCTCCCCCTTTCTCTCTTTTTGTACCTTTTTTCCACTGGGAAAAAGGAAAAATAGGTGAGGAAGGGGCTTTTCAACTCCCCCAGGCATCTGAAATCGGAACCAAACCAAAAATCACCAGGCGAGATGAAAACTTTTGTTTTGTTTCAATTTTGGGGGGTTAAACCCCAGAAAATTTAGTTGAAACATTTTTAATAAAAACAAATGGGTGTGAATGTTTTTTGCAGGAGGAATTGTTGGTCTGTGCAGCCGCTCTCAGGGGTAGGCAGGGAGCGGCGTGTGGCCAGGGACAGTCTGGGCATTGGGATCCCGGAGCCTTGCCTCAGTGTCTCCGGTCAAATTTGCAGTGACCCAGGGCCAAACCTTGGACAGCCGAGCGCTTGGCCTCTCCGTCAGTGCTCCAGCCCACAGCGTAGGGGTGAGGGTTGTGTTATATTTACCATGGGCCGCTCTGCGCAGGCATGGGGAGGGGTGGGGGGCCCTGACCCCCGGCTCAGGTGGGTCAGAGGAGCAGGAGGGATGGGACATGATGTCCATCAGGGGACTCAGGGAGTGTGGCGAGAAACCAGTGCTGAGAAAAGCTTGGGGTCTGGGCTTCTCTGACCCCGGGCACAGCCCTGCTATGGTTAGTGAGTGTTCGCTGTGCTTGTTCGTTGCCCAGACACGCAGCAGGGATGCCGACACCAGGGCTGCCCTGCCCACTGCGGGCTTGACTCGTCCCTGCCCATGCAAATGCCCCAGCTCCGGCTGCTTTGGCTTCACCCACTTTACAGCCCCATAAGCCACTGCAGGAAGTAGATTTCCTGGCTGGTTCCAAATATCCCCTTTGGCCTGGTGCCTCCCAGCTGTGCCGGGGGGAAGATGGGAGGTGATGGCGGGGCCTGCCCCGCGTGCCGTTCTGTACAAGGCCCGTGCGGTGCTCTGGGGGGTACACTGGTGGTCACCCCTCTGCCATGTCTCTCAGCAGCTGCTGAATGAGCTTGGGAGGGGTGGGAGGGGGCGGGTTAGTGGCCCAGGCTCCAGGGACCAGTCCCAGCAGGGTTCACCCTCCCCTCATGGATAAGGAGATGAGGGTCTCTTAGACGAGCCTTTACCGCTCCTGGTCCTGCTTGGCCTGCACATTCGGGCCCCCCGGGTCCATTGCTCCCCGTCCCTGCACCGGCGCTGGGGCAGGGCGCGGTGTCATGTGACTCCACGTCGAGGCCTCGGGTTCTCCGCACGGGGCAGGTGGCCGTGCCGGGAGCTGAGCCTGCAGCTTGCCCTGGGCCTGCGATTCCCCCGGCGAGCCAGGTCCGCTGGTGTCCGGGCCGAGGCTCTGGATGGGCGTCTCTAGTAACGGCCCTGGAGGGAGGAGCAGCCCCGGGCCCAGTGTCCCCCTGGAGCTCAAGGGGGAGCATCTCAGCACCGCCCCCCAGCTGAGCAGGGCCGGATGAGAGTCCCCAGGGACCCCTCCCGCTGGTGCTGCCCCTTCACCAGCTAGAGAGGGTCCCTGGTGAGCCTCTTCCTGGTACCTGGACGGCTCTCCAGCCCCTGTGCACCAATCAGCAGCTGTCCTGACCCCATCAGCCCTGCCCTGGGCTCCCGGGAGACGTGCTTCTCCTTGGCGCGTGGAGCCGGCTGCAGCCTGCCAGGACCTGCCGCTCACAGCCCCACCCAGGCTCCAGCCACCTGTACAGTCACCAGGAGTGAGGCAGCGTCTGGCTTGGGGGCCGGGCGAGCCGGGGCCTGCCGCCTCCTCACCCTGCTCTGCTCCTGTCCTGGTCCCGCTCAGCAATGCCC